>NW_020955761.1:0-2161 GCF_003031625.1 Empidonax traillii | reverse complement strand
ACCTCCCTTTTATTTTAATTTGCTTGGAATAAAAACCGGTGCCTTTACTTATCACAACCTTTATAGTATGTTTTATGATGCTTTATCAAGTATGGTCTCAAAGAACAGACGTTGTATCCAAAGCTGAGCTATTTCTTGCTTTCCATGTCTGTGCCTAATATATTTAGTATGTAACCATTGACAGCAGTGTCTAAACCTTATCTACATGTCACATCATCAAGAACTGATGTAGTGGCACATTGAAGCCTTACTGCCACCACCCAAAGGAATATTAAGGCAGAAGCCCTGAGGAGATATAAAGGCAGGACTTTCCCTTCTTGGAAAAAGAAGGGGTCCCACTTGAAGCTCTAGCAAGAATCTAGTCTCGAGCCACTTGTTCATGAAAAGAAACTGATTCATACAGTGGAAGGAGAACTCCACAGTCTCTGCATTTTAAGTCTCTTAAGATGCATACGTATGAAAGAAAAAAATCTTCAGAGAAAAGATCTCTGTCATTTGGCAGTGACACATCAAACTTAAGACTTTCAGAAGTCTTTCAGAAGTTATTAAAAACAACAAGAAAACAAAACCACTCATTTTAGATTCTTCTATTTGCTAAGGTGGCCTTCAAAGGTTGAGCTGGGTGTGAATTGCTGCAGTTGAGGTCATTCTATTTTCAGGGCAGCCTTTTTCTGAAGACAAAGTAGTTCTGGGAAGTGTAAACTGTTTTTTTCTCACCTTGGTGGGATATTAACTAGGAACTCCTATTGTGATCAGTCCAGAGTCAACATTGTTAGCTGTAGTTTTCTCATCTCAGGAAAAAAGAAATGGCTTTTATTTTCTTATGAAAAAGTATGGTGGTGGAAGAGGGACTCGTATTTATAGTGCCACCAAGGGACAGGTTTGCAAATGCCAGAGTCTGGGATAACACTTCTTTTGTTTGGTTGGTTTTTTGAATCCTTTATTTTCCCAACTAATTTAACCTTGAGGCACCGTTTAAAGGATAATCCACATTTGTCTCTTCCCTAAGCCAAATGAATATTCACAACTGGAAACAAAAGGACATAGAGGATTAACTCAGAAACAGCCTTTTAAATGATGAATGATGAAGAAATAAGGAAGGATAAGAATAGCTATGAATGAGCTGCTCAGCTTCACAGTGTAATTGAGAAATGTTTAAACTAGTCAGAGATCTACAGTCACAGTTTTTTAAAAGGTAAGGTTATAAAAGATAGGACAGAAAACTACAGATGTACCTTCTGGCTGTTTAAGGAGGGTAAAAATGGAAAATTATATTCCTGGGGAGAAGGAGTAAACCTAGTATTTTTTCCCGTAGAGATTCAAACTCACTGGAGGCCAAGATGTGTGTCAATTTATCTGTGGTGTAAAGTCAGAGTAGTCTATGGAGTTGCATTAAAAATTACTCCTGCCTATTTCAATGGTAGGAATTTGATTTATTAGGTGGGCAGTACACTTTAACACATGTTTAATCTGACTGAAAGTGTAAATGGCTCAAACGAAAGTCAGAGCAACTCCAAGGACAGGAGTTGGCCATTATATGGTTTTGCTGTAGAATCATAAAACCAAGTAATCACAACTTTGTTATAAAATTCTGCATCATCTGAAACAAATCATTCATTTTGTTTCACTGTTGATTTCTCTACCTGTGGGAGGGAAATCATGACACACTAAGAGAGTGGTGAGACTGGACCTGTTCAATTTGGAACTGCAACAAATTAGTCTGTTGCTAAATTTAGGTTATATTTATATTCAAGTATAAAAAGTATTTTTAATCTGGATATTATGACACTGCAAGCTGATTTGCAGTATTTAGACAAGCATGGAATATGCCCATGGTATTCCTTTAAACTTCAGTAGTTCCTTCCACATAACCCACCTGCAGAACTGTTTCCACCTCACCTCACCTATCAGTGGGAATCTACTGCATGACAGGATTATTTGCCTTTTTACTTACAAATGTATAGAGACTGACTGCACTTCAATAGCATTATTGTTACCCCACTTTGAAGCTTACCATATGATTGTTGAACCTATTGTTTCAGCCTTCATGAATAGCAGGAACAGAGGCAGGACAGGAGCCATGAGGGCTGTATTTACACTGCATAATGGAGCAATCTGCAGATATTCCTGAACTGATACAGCTAAGAGTTCCCTGACACTG
>NW_020955760.1:381018-408382 GCF_003031625.1 Empidonax traillii | reverse complement strand
AACTATAGATCAGTGATAATTATGGTGACAACCCAGTTGCTCTACGTTTTCTGTCTTCAAATTCCAAGCATAAATACCACTGAGGAGCACTACTATATTTTAAGGTAGAAAGGAATTTCAAACCCTCCATCTGCATAAAGGTCATCTTACTTCTTTCTTTTCTAATGCAAAATGAGACATTTGAGAAGAGACAAAATACACAGTTAAAACATAATAAGAAGGCTAAATGCCATTTCAAGTCTGTCTCCAATTACTGCACACAATAAGCATTAATATTAATAGGAGTTTAGGGAATCCAACAAAACAAGCACTTGAGCCTGAAACTCTCATCATCTTTGGAAGAAGGGCCGTCTTGGAGAAATTGTGCTTATCATTTTGACTAGAATAAGCCCATAAGAAAACTGGCTATCCAAAGTGATACATGCTCAAAAAATTACTTTAAGCAAATTGGCATGTTTTAATGATATTTTACTGCAGACAAGCCTTAACATTTTTGACCTGCCCAAATGCTAACCTGTCTTCCAGTATCTTTCCTCTGCGGTCTTTCTTTCATCCCCTTCCCTCTGGCTGACCCACAGAAGCCGAATTCCACTCTCTTTCTCAGATAATCTCTATACACTGGGTCAGCCAAAAACTTGTTGCTCCTCTCTTCATAATATTTTTACTGTCCAATGTCAATGATAGGATATATTCTCTTATTTTTGACAGTGAATACATAGTCTTTTGAGCTTTTTTAACAGCCACCACACTTTTTCCATTCCATACAAGATGCTGGTTATTCTCCTGCTGGACTCTATCACCCCTGTGAGAAAACTTTCAGCAGCACAGCCGATAGTCTATTAGTTCAAGCTTGGAGCAATGTCCTTCCTCATGCTGTTCCCTCTGTATGTCCCACTCGACTCTTTCACAGATTACGTGTTACCCTGAACATGCTTCACCAAAAACATCAATTTTATCTGCCAGTGTGCAAGTTCCTAACATCTACCCACCTGTACCTTTTGCTGCACTTCCAGGACCTTCAACTAGAATTTTATCCTCTCAGGTCACAACACTTTTCTGACATGAGCCTTGCTTACAGAAAAGCCAGCATCCACTGCAAAATCCATGAGAAATATCATCATTAATTACAGATGCAGATGCACATGAAACGAGAAAACGAATACATTCCCATATGTATTTCATTTATACACATCTATACACACACAGGCATTCTCTCAAGAAATTTTTGTATTACTTGAAAAAGTTCAAAAGAAATGCTGATAACAGTTACTTAATGTCTAGGAGCTCAAGAGAAATTTGAGATGAGCAAGAACTCGTATCACACTTGGTGCATAATGAGTCAGATTTCAGCTGTTATCACTGGGCACCATTTTGCATCTTATTTGTAGCACTGATTAGAAACGTAGTTGAACTATCTTGGATACAGCCCAGTGAACATACCTTAGTTTTTGCCATTCTTGCAGTGCAAAGCTCACAATGGTTTTGCACCAGGGTGTTTGAACCTGCCCTCAGCAAGGTGTAAACTCAGTGAAGATGCACCTAAGAGTGCATCCAATTCTATGGCTCAGAGAAGTATGCAGGAAGGTAGCACAAAGCTTATTTAATTAATCAAAGTTACATTAAAACCATCAACTGAAGGGATTCTGTTAGATCTTAGCTTCTCAAAACTTATGTGTACCCACTTTGAAAAATAACATAGCCAAATGAACAATAAAGACCTCATTTTGAAAACTACACTGTACAGAATCAAAAAGGTATCTCTCTGCTGAGGAAAAGAACTCTCAAAACTTTTCATCTCCCCTTGGTCGGATGTCATGATCCTTTCATTGTCTTTCCTATTTTAGATGGAACAAAAAAAAAATAAAGGATAAACTGGACCATTTGAAAGACCTATTATCTGCTTGCTACCTTACTGACACGGGCTCTGTGTGCAATCTCTAGTGGACTGTTCGTGAAAATGGCTCTCCATTGACAAACTACTGTAAGGAAATCTTACCCTAACAGCAGTTTAATCAGTGAGACATAACTAACAGCACACTGCTCTGCTTCTTGGGTTACTCTGTAGGCAGCCACAGTCCACCACGACCTCAACCTCACCAAGTAACAAACGCCCTTCTTTCAGAATCAAATACAAATCCATCAGCAATCTGAGCCCAGGGAGCTGCTGCTGACACACCCTGCTCCATATTTCATTCATACATTTAATCATACAAGAAAAAATTTATGAGTTAATATACGGAGCTCACCACTGATGGGACCCTTTTTGATAGGGCTTTTTTGTCAGTTGCTTTTTCAAGTATTTCTCCTTAAATGTTTTATTTGTATGGAAAAGCCTTGCACACTCCAGGAACTCTGCATCTGGCTAATGATTTGAACTAAAACATTTATGCTATCCTTGTCACCATGGTATCCAGTACACTATTTGATGATTCCTTCCTGTTTGCTTATTTGAAGCATGTTGGTCCAGCATTAACGAAGCAAACTCCGTTTGCTGGCTAAAACATATAATCCTGAAGCTTTAGATACTAGTTTGCAAAACTTAGCTCTACAGTTTTCACTGATTTGTACATTTAACAATGCAGGCAGAGGTTTGAAAATTTGAGGCTAACATCACATGTCTGACCACATCAGCTTTTACTGCTGGAAACATACCCTCTAAAGATAAATAGGACCCACTAAAGGATTCAGGAAACAACACTAATACGGATAAAATTGATTAACCCCTCAGGGCAACATGCTGCATGGGCTTCCTAAACAACTTGTTTTACGGCCTCCATCCTTTCCTCCCCATCATCCCACCAGCTCAAGCTTCACATCCCTCAACCTCTGCCACCTCACAGGCGCAGACTAATGCTCCCTCAGCATATGGCAGACACACAGAGACTAAATCAATCTCCTTTTTCTCTCGGTCTCTTTCCCCAAAATGAGGTCAGACCTAATAGGAAAAGACCAGTTTTTCACTATTTTCAGTGCTGAATTACTTTTCAGTGCCTTGGAATGGACAATATCATTTCAAGAACACAGAAATAGTGTTATATAGTCACCTGTCCCAGCACACCTATGTGCATGACTGCACACACACACTCCTCACTTGATGCACTCCACTTCCCTGGGTGAGACTGCCATGCTTCCAAAGTGCAGCATCCAGAGTAGGAGCTCAGAAGGATTCCTTCCTCTTCATTATTTTTATGCCCTGTCATGATAATCACGGAAGGCAGGAACCCAGGAGAAAGGGAAAAAGGCAACACATGCAACTTCTGCCAGATTAATTTCTTTTTAGGCTGGTGGAGAGTTTAAAAAAAAAATAAAAAAGCATGATTCATTTCCTATTATTCACTGTGAGATCCATTCAATTACTGCTCTAACAGGACGTTGGAGCAAGGATAACTCTCAGACACAGGGAAAGGTCAATCTGACCTCTGCTTCCAAACTCTGCCTAACACTTGCTTCCAGACTGTTCTCTTCCAAATGCAATGGCAGAGAATGCACACACAAGTCCAGAATGCACCTTTTCAGCTGAGGACCCACTCCAGGTAAGAGAAGAGCTGTGAATTTTAAAAGACGAAATTATAGAGGATATTTGCCTAATATTGATTGTTGGAAATAAACTTTCTCTGAGCAGCTTGGCTCCAGATACAGAACAACCCTTCCAGTTTCCTAGCTTGCTCAAATACAATTTGTTCTGGTCTATGGTATACGAACTAATTATGCCTTGGTTAAGCAAAAGTCTCAATTACATTCAGCAGGACTTGTAGCATGGAGAACTCACAGAAGGAACAAACTAGCAAGATCTGCTGAGAAAGGGGGGAAAAAAAACATTTTATTTTCTAGTTCCCCCATCCTTAGAAGTAACACACCTCTGGTGGAGCTTCCCAGGCAGGAAAGGTGCTGAGGATAAGAAGTCTCTTACAGCAAGTCTTCCACACAGAACAGTTTATGTAAGAGGCTCAGGGGTCAACTTGTGAACAAACTAAGGCCAACAGAGGAGTGGATGGAGAACCACGAAGATGATCTCTCAGAGGAGGAAGAGATACACCAGAGCACCAAAAAAAAGTACTTGCAATTTTGCAGTTGTTTCCTGACTTGGGGCAGGAGGTTCAGTGACAAAAACAAAGGTCAAGTTGCTCTTTATCTGTGATGGACCAGGAGAACAACCTGTAGATAAATACTGAACTATGGAGACAAACACCATCTCACCTTGTGGACTTCATTTTCTGGAGCCATCTGCAGCCCCCACTCTCTTTAGTGAGTCCCATCCTTGCCTTGACCCCTTCCAGAGCTTCCTGCATCCCCACCCTACCTCCTGCTCTGCTCCCACTTGTATTTCCACTGTCACATTCCAAACCACCTCTGTCCCACAACCCATCGAGACTCTCAATCTGAAACAGAGAACTAAAATAGGTACTATTATCTTGGTGTAAGCTGAACTTGCTTCTCAAGGAAAGCAACTGTTAGCACGACAGATCATATCGTGTTTAATTTTGTAGGTTTAGTAGGTAGTCTGTCGCTATTTAATTTCATATATATATATTAATTTTAGATTAAATTTTTAATTGTTTGCATCAGTGATCCTTGCGGGTCCCTTCCAGCTCGGGATATTCTATGATTCTATGACAGCATTTAGAATTTGGACAGGGCAGATGCAAGAACAATGTTGACTTCAAACAGAAGGAGGAGATGAGCACGTACCATTTGACAGCTACAAATGATAGACACAGTTTTGCAAGCTCTGCCCTGATCTGTTTTCATGCACGTGTGCCAGTTCTCCTTTGAAGTTAACAGACTGGCCCCTACCAGAAGAATAATAATACACTTGAGGCAATGAGAGAAAAAGCTCCTGTGTTTTGACAAGACTGTGTGTTTATGCTGTCTTGTACAAAACGCCTTCACAACTGCATTCAAAGTGTGTTGTCTCTAAGGTTACAGAGGTCACCCACTTCCCCAAGCACACAAAGCAGTGATGCTTCCGTGTGCACTTGGATTCAAGCAAAAACTGAAAAATCCTTTTTGCACTGTACAAAATGGGAGTCTCTGTTAGCAGATGCAGCTCCCCAGCTTGGATTCTGGGCAGGGGGTGACTGACTGGGTGTTTAACAGGAAATGGCATTTGACTCTCTAGGCTGTCCACTCTGAAGAGCTGCAGAGTGAAGCAGCCAAAACTCTCCCCTCTAAAGACAAAGTCCATCAACTCCATTACCCAGTGTTCTCCTCCAGTTCAAAGGACCAAATCCTCACCGAGTTTATCAAAACGCCTCTTCTGCTTGGCAGGTTGGGATACAAACCAGCAAACAAATATTAGAAACTTACTGACAGTTCAAGGGAAACGTAAATAACAAACAATTTAACCTAAAATGATATTTAAGAGTTCTAGCATTCCCCAAGCAATTAACCACAGTTTGGCTCCTAAACTATTAATGTTGCAATGGACAACTGCAAACCAATTTTATCTGATCGAGGAGGCAAGCTGCAATCTTCTGCTCCTGATGATTCCCTCCCCTGTAGTTACACTCCTGTATTTTGACACAGTCATTATTTTAGCTCTAACCAATGATGCCACTAAGTGACATCTACGACTTCAGGTAAGGAATATATAACAGCAGCTACTCATTATATCAGCACAAAACTCCGGAAAAAGGTTAAATAAATTATTTTCTTTCACATTTCAATATATTGTAGCATTTCAGCCCCCTTGATCCCGAGTTTCATATTAACCCACTGTGTCAAACAAGTGCAACTGTTGCACCTGTACTATGCTGCAGTGCAAGATTAGAGCAAACCATGAGTTTCATGTAACCGTGTTAAAAGTCATGACTTCGACCAGTGGTTCTCAAATCTCAGCTAGGAAAAACCAAAATGACAGCAATTAGAGAATAAAGATTTCCACTTATTCCCTGAATAAATACAGCCTAAAATGCTCTAACACAAGCTGCTACTGTGCTGTTCTCCGTGCCTCAGTTTTTGACACACAAGGATCTTTATATGTAAAAAGTTAATTTATTGAGCTCAGTTCAAGGTCTAGCATATATTAGTTCCAGGTCAATTTCTAGTAGGAGGGTTTTTTTCTACAAGCAAAATTCATATGGATGATTAAACCTGTATCATGTACTTCAATTATTAGTGTTTACCACAGCCACATAAGGACAAGAAGCTTGTCAATTCGTAATAGACTGTTCAGTGCTGCAAATGAAAATTTGAAAGCATTCATACATCTAAGAGTCTAAAATAACTTTCTAAAATAACATAAGTACTCAGACCAGATACTTGGCCAACCGAAGAATATAGAATTTTCTATTTCACACCAGTTGTTTAAAAGAGTCAGAGTTCACAGAGCCAGCAATCTGTCATAGTGGTAAAAACAGTTAGAAACAAATATATAAGCTTCTATGAACTGGCCTGATAATCAGAAGATTCCTGTACACTATTTGTACGTATCAAAGATAGAGTAAATGCTTAACCCAAGGTTTTCAGAGTGCAGTAAACCAGTATTTATTAACAAGTTGGATGAAAATGACAAAACCCAATAAAAACAGAAAAAGTAAGAAAAAATAATCAAAAAAACACTTAGGAATCATCGGCAGCAAAAATTCAAACAACAGTTGTACAGACCCTCAGGTATTTTTAATATTAAAACCAAACAGCACTGGAAGTAAATTGAAACGGTTTTAACTTCTTAGACACCAACAAAATATAATAAGACTTTATTGGATTACTTGCACAGCACTGCATCATGGAGTAGATCCCTACGTGCTACTGGTGTGTTTAACTTAATTGCTTCAAAGTCAAACCAATGGTGAGAATTTTGGTTCAGCTGTGAGACCTAAGCCCACAGCTAAACAAGCAGAGAAAAAATAAAATCATCTTCTATGTTTGGAGCCATCTCACAACATGAAAGAACATCTTCCCTGGTACATAAATACATTTCACATCAAACGAGATCCTTACATAGTTTTTATGATTTCATATTTTAGTATTAAGGAAAGCAGTATACAAATATTTAGCATATGTGGAAAAGACATGAGTCACATTTTGTGAAACGTGTTTGGAGATCTTAAACAAGCATTACTGATCATAGATTTTGCTTTTCTTTATTCAAACCAATGTATTCCTCTCCATAGTATACCAATTATACATCAATTACGTTATTTGTGTTTGCACACGCACATTTCTGTACACGTGTATGCAAATGCTTAAATGGAAGTTTGTGCTATAGTCAGTGGGTTTGTGATTTCATAACAACCGCTTCTAATAACATTTATTACCATTATTTATTACTCAGATCATACCCCAGGTGTGCATGGTGCCTTAGAGGCAAACAAGACAGATGTCAGAGCTAGACAGCTGCCTGGATCAGACTTCACACTGCTGAGGAAACAGCAAGCACTGAGGCAGAGGCAGGACTGACAGTGTGAAGATCTCTGCAGTGGCCATAAAAATGTACACAAAACTAAATGCAATTTTAACAAACTGGCCTTGCTCCACAGCACACTTTCCTCCCTGTTTCGACACTACAGCAAACATCTGCAGTGTTCCAAAAGGAACAGGTGGTAGTGGCTTGCTGAGGTAGGACTTCCACTTCCCTCATCCCTACGCTATGATTCAGAATTCCAGTTTTTCAGTCACAAAAGTTCCTGGTGATATAACTGGGATGGAGCCATGCAAATTGCAGTCAGACTCAAATAGTTGAGCAATACCCATGGCTCTGTTTTTAGAGCTGTCAAAACTGGTTATCTGGTTTAACAGGTGCAGTGAGATATTTTAAAATGTATTTCAGTAATGACCAGGGCCTGGCAGAAAGAACTGTACTATGTCTTTGTGTGATACCTGACTTTGGAAGCACCCATGGGTGGCCTATAAGAGAAATTCATATCTTCTCTGATCCATTCAGCCTCAAGGGCAGAGAACAGGTACAGATCTCTGTTAGCCTAACAAGCCCCTTCTCCACAAACTGCCAAACTATCTGAAAACATCCCAGAAGCTTTGGAAAACAGTGGGTAGGGTTTGGCACACTGACTTCACCAAGCCAAGCAGCCAACCTCAGAGTGAAAACTGAGTTACACTGTAGGAAGCACACACGGTACTCACTGCCCAGCCTGCCTGACTGTGGGCAGTGGAGCACCAAACCTTCCTCTAAAACAGGCAGGAAAGAAACATCTCCAAGGCCTTTGCTTTTATCATATCTTCGCTTAAGGAAATGTAAACCATGCAAAGGGCAAAATAGTCCCTTTATCTTGCCAGCTAGGCAAGCATATGCCACTTTTCAATGAAATTATTTATACCCATGTCTACTTTACACACGTGGCATTACCACAAGTGTAATGATGACAACAGAGAGCTCTATCATAGTCTACCCTCACTATTAAAGCATGCACAGAATAATACTGACCATACATTTCTAAATAAATAGAGTATATTTCACCTTCTTTTTAACTTAATAAATGACACCAAAATTTTATTTCATTATTTTTTGGTTTGGTTTTGTTTTTTTTTTTTTTTTTTAATGTGCCACTAACAGCCTATTTTTTTACCTCCACATTTTCTCCTTCTGTTGTGGTTGTTAGAAAAGCATTATTTGGGGATGTTACCTCTTCTTTCCTTGTTTAATACCTTACAATGTTGTTTACAAGAAGAATTTCAAATAAAAATAAAATTTTATTGGGCTGTATTATAAAAATCCTGCAATAAAATCTCCTTGCCTGAGGCTAAACATTTTCCTTGCCTTTTATTCCCCTTCAGATTTTTACAAGATACCTGTTCAGCTTCAAAATCATACCAGTGAATACACAGCAGTGGACAGTCAAGACTAATTCCTTTGTTTCTAGAAGCTGGGCAATATTTTGATTTAAGTGGGTTAAGGCGTGCAAGTGATCTGTAAGATGACTGACTTTGCAGCAGCATCATTAAGCTGGAAAAGTTTCAGAAGCCAATGTCCTATTTTGTATTCTTTTCTAGCTTGAACTGTTATTCCCAAACCTGTCTTTCCTTTTTGGCATGATAAGCAAGTAGGACTTGGAAGGGTGTTTTCTTTGTACTTCTTTCCCTGAGACTGAGCAAGGTGGTGAACCAGCCAGCACCCCTATGCACTGTGTGCTCTGAACAGAACACAAGTCAGTGCAAGGATATAACATTCTCCTAAAGAATGAAAGAAAAACAAAAAGAAGGAAAGAAAAAAAGCTAACAATGTCTGACACCTTTGCCATTTTCTAACCCGAATGCTATAAGAAATCACTTGTTATTTAACATTCTGTAGCTGGAAATACTTGATGTTTGTCCCGTGTTTGAAAGCACCTTCTTATATCCTGCTGCTCCTCTTTATGATCAATGCAATTAAATTTCCACAGTGGAAGTTAATTTGACAACTAGCATAATATGCTTTCCCTTATGGCCTCAGACTGCTCTACATGCCCCAGCGCTGTGGCTGGACCTACACAAACTCCACCTTCTTTCCTGCCTACCAAGTGTGTATAGCATGAGTCACAAAAAGTTCTGTGGGGAGAGGTTTGTATAAGATCATGCTCACTGCGATGAATACAATATACTCGGTGTTCTTTCCTCTCAAATCATGCAATAATTTTTACTCTGTTTGCATGGGAACCATCTTAGTAACAAAGCCAAACTGAGGTCATGTCATAATGAAAATGATCCAGACTCTTAAGTTATTTTTTTAAAAATATGATGCAATCTACTTTCATGGATCTACTCTTTGTCAGTTATTTTTGGTCTAGGTACCTTGATTGCTGTGAATCCTTCACAAAAAGCTTTTCATGCAGGACCTAAAGCTCACAGGAGGCTGCATCATGCAATGGCTGAGAGTGAAAGCGAAAGTATTATTGGTTGTATGTTTATTGCACACAATGTCAGGATTTTTTGCCTTTAGTATTCCCATAGAACAGTGACTTTCCACATACACAGCCACCACCAGAAGAAGCAAACAAAAACTCATGGCTTGCACCATCCTCTTTGAAACATAACCAACAATTTCATCAGGAGTAATAAAAAAAATCCTGGAGTTCCTCAGAGTCCACAATTTAAATCATGTTCTGAAGATATTTAGACATTCATTTAAATGTTCTGGAAAAATCCAGAGCCCCTTAAGAACAACAAAATTATTCAGTCATATCTTGTCTAAGATCCAAGTAGAGTTATTTTTCAGACCTTTTTCTTGTGCATCTCATTATTTTCTGTAGTCTCTCAAATTATTGCCCACCAAAAAAACCCACAAAAACCACAAAAAAACCCAATTAAATATCACCATTGATGTTATCCATCTTTATACTGAAGCTTTTGGTTGTCAGACTCTTTAGGAACAATTCAAACGTCTGCAAATAGGAGTCTCATGACATTTGAGATACAGCACAGGGTCTGCCCTGCCTGTTTTACAACGGCCTAATGGAAGATAATGTAGATGGTTTCCTGTAGATACCCCAGGCACCCACTATAGCATGGACCAGCTATTTTTATGTACAGTCACTGCCTCCACATTTTCATAGGGTATGCAAGCCCATATATTAGTTCTGTACCACCTCAGTTCACAGAGCCATAAGTGCCAGAACTCCAGTCTGCACGTCACAGCTTGATTAAGCAGTGGTATTAATCATGCACTCGAAGTACTCTCTAATTTAAGGGTACATGGAAATCCAAATTAAGATTGTGATGGAGAAAGCACACTGTCATTTGTAATGAGAAGGGATAGCTAGTGCTCTCCAATTACTTTGAGAATAACAATGTTTTTCTAAGTATACTCAGAAAGTAAGTTGTTGGGAATGTATGAATTTACCTGTGTTTGGTCTCAAAACAAACCAACTTTATGCAAAATTTCTAAATTCCAAAGAGCCAATCTCCGCTTGGCTCTCTCCCTGGAAAAGACAAAACTTATCAAATGTTCAGACTTTCAGGGTTTCATTAGATTCCCAAGAAGAAAAAATTGCACCCATGATAGAGGGAAGTACGGAAAAGTAACCATTTTCTGAGATTCACTGCTCTTTAACAGCAGAAAAAGTACTGAAATGTAAAGAAGTTAAAAAGCCAGTCCAAGTGGGATAACTTAGTTTCCACCTGTACAGACCCATGTTTGCTCTAATTTTCTCACTATAAGGTGTAGACCTAAAGGCCTATTTCTTCCTAAAGAACAACATGTTCTCATTCCATGAGGAAGAGGAAAGGAGCACATTCTAGACTGGACTATGACCCAACTATCAGACAGAAAAAGAAATGCTAAATTGTCTTGAAACTATACACATATCCTGAACTCCCAGAGTCTAAACATTCTGACCTTAATCCATCACTAGCTGCAGCCCTTTGCTAATCTTTTTATTTCAATGAAAACAGCTTCTTGGAACCAAAAATTAAGGGTTTTCTCTTTCCCCCAGCAACGTAACTTTTCATTTGTTCACTTTGATGACTACTATCTTAATGATTCGAAACTGACTTAAAAAGAATAAATGTTGTTTTATTTACTTTCTTCTGCTACCTCTGTGGCACTCATTTCTGATAGATAACCATTACATCTTCCTCTGCATATATGCAGAAAAACAGGGCATGAATATATGAAAATAACAATGTCTAGACCTGAGTCTGGTGGTTTAATCTTGCTAGTCAGACAGCAAAGAGATCGTACACACAAAAAAGGAAGTACTACTCCCACCAAGCTTTTTGATAGTCTGAGCAGCTACTTTGCAGTAATTCAAACACACTGACAATTTGGCATTATTCGTGTTTTACTATTTTCAGCTGGGTCATTTTTCTAATCTAATCAGGTAAACTTTGTGTTCTGAAATCGTTTTCGGAACAAGAGATACATAATTCTCGATATTCATTCCACAAGACAAGTCACGTGTCAGCTCAGAAAACCTGTGGATAATACAGGATGAACTGCTGCCAGGCTCAACGTGGAGCTGTCCTGTGTGGCACTGTCAGAACTGTGTCAGGGTAGTACATTGAAGAGAGGTCCTCCCCCCAGCTGGGCTCAATGATCTTAAGGGTCTTTTACAACATACAAGGGTCTCTAATACTAATATTGCCAATACACTCTAATTCTGACCTTAAAGATTCTGGCATCCCAGGCTGCTAATTCCCTTGGGGTGCCTTTCATGCAAATTTGTGGTGAATTTTAAGCGAATTTGGGATAGATGAAAGATGTTCAATTGACAGGGACTTCAATGATTTACAGGAGACCTGCAGGGGGACACTGGCAGCTGCAACAGCACGCAGACAGTCTCATTTTTGCACATAAGCTTATTTCTGGGACAAAGATTACTTCCCTCTAATGCCCCATGCTGGTTTCTCTAAACCAGGATTTGGGAGGTATTAGTCACTATGTAAATAGCCCAGTAGATTTTAACTCAACATGTTAGGGGATGTAGAAGGCACACTGCCCTTCCTCCAGCTGAAAATGGCAAAGTGATAGTAATTCACGTCAACTTGTGTTTCCCAAAGCCTAGACAACCCAACTCTTTCTGATTTTTCATGATTGTGTCTGAACAGACAGCTGTTCATCAGAAAGCTAACTTTCCATCCAGTCATTTTGCCAGCAACAGTTTAATTACCACCACTGCATTTTAGCATGAAAAAATGAGTACATAAAGAAAAATTCTCCCTGATTTGCAATTCAAAATCTATACATTCTGAATACATAAAAATATATTATCACAAATCAAATCATGCAGACTAAAATATTTTTTTAAATGGCAATACATCATCTTGTGCTGTTTAAAATTCACAAGCCTGCTCTATCCATTTGTCTTCAAAGTCAGTATAGCTGAATTTTCTCTCCATACACTTCACTAGAGAAATTCCTTTCCTTCTAATGAAAAGAACTCTGCCCTTAAGAACTGGTAGGAGCTTTCCAGCAAACGCACTAATAGCAATACCTGTTCCTTAAAGCATGAGTTTCAATTCAGTGGGGTTATTTTTACCACTGATTTTTATCCTTTAAAATGCATCGATTTCTTTTTTTGCTGACCTTTACTGTATAAATGTCAATGTCAGATAAAATAATTGAACCCAGTAATCCATGCACAGACTGGAGAAAACCTTTCACTGATTTCAACATGATATATCACAGCCTAATAGGAATCTAACTGTATTCCTTTAACAGACAAGCTTCTTTCCCTCAGTCTGAATCAGGTGATAAATGAAACACAAAGTTTATACTGGAGAAATATTCTGAAAGTGATACCAGTTGCTAGTTGCCATGGAAATAATAAATTATTAACATGGCCAACGTTGCCCTCTCTTTGGTGCACAGGTAACTGCATGGAGCACACTTCATCCCCCCAGGATGCAGGTGGGAAAGGAGGGAACCGGCTGCAGCTCGGCTGTCACACCACTCACAGCCCAGTGCTCTGCCGTGCTCAGGCAGAGCGTGCACTCATTCACATAATTTTTCCTGAGACGAACACTAAAAGAAACTGAACTCCACATTACCATCAGCCAGGCAAGCTAAAATCTTTTTTTTTTTTTTTAATGCATCTAAATTTAAACTTGCCTCATCCCATTCCTCTAATCCACCTCATTAGTGCACAACGTTGATGAACTCATGTGCTCTCTTCTCCCCTGTATTTACCCAGAAACCTCTTATTTCCCTCAACAGGTATCAGATTAGGCCTTTAAGTAATTAGATTCTTGAGCACAAGTCCTATTTTCTGTGTGCTTTCTGCTAAGGGCAGTGACCGACGCTTTACAGAAATAATAAGTTTGTCTATTCACTGTAAAGTCACAGACATCCACACATCTCAGCAGGGGGGAAGCGACTAACAGTCTTCTCAGTCTGCTAACACCTCTGTGAAGCTTCAATTTTATTGCTTTGGGCCCACCCCCTCCCCACCCCTCTGCAGAAGCTGTTCCACTGCAGTGAAAGGTAGGCAGGATAGCTCGATCCAAAGAGACAAAGCACAATCAGTAATTTTAACCCATTAGGAGGCAAAGCTCTATTTTGAGAGGAGCCACAAGTGGTAACAAGTACAAAACTCCCTCAGTTTCCTCCTTCCCAGGGCAGGACACAAGCCACAAGCCCACAGTCCCAGGTATGCCCTGTTCCTTTGGAAGGTGCTGAAGGCTGCAGTGCCCAAAGTCACGGCACTGTCTGTCGGTGCAAGCAAAGCAACCGTGAGGCTGTGCCTTTCAGAAGGCTTTGGTCTGGGATCCCAGAACAAGCCTAGGTTGAGGTGGGTCCAAGGTGCCCAGTTCTGTAAAGACAGGAACGTTCTGGGCGTGCACAGGAAGGGAACATTTTGTGCCTGGAAAACTGGTGAAAACATAGGGGGCTTTTAGTTTGTATCACTGATACAGTAACTATTATGCCATGTTGACTCCATCCTGTCAAAAGGTTTCTACTCAGGCTTTAAAAATGTTCAAAAACCACTGGAAGTTAAAGCTGGAACCTAATTTATCTGCTTCATTGGCTCTGTTATGAGCTTAACTGGAGCTTTACAAATGATGTCAGTCCTTCCTGGAGAAGACAGAAAGGTTGTACAGGGTGTTCAGTTGAAGCAGCTGCTTTTTCAATCAGGAGATACTTAATTAAGCAGAGAGGAAAAATACATGATGTACAGAAACAGGCTAGCTAAGGTTTTTAGCCAGGCAATAAAAAAAAAAAAAAAAAAAAGCGAGCTTGCAAGAAAAATATATCTTCCTACCTCCTTTGTATTAAGCTGGTTTTCTAAAGGAAACCTGTGAGTGCTACGAAGCATGTTAGAAGTACAACATTCATGAAATAAGGAAGGACACTTCTGGGGAAAGCAGTCCATGGTGCACTGTGATCAGGAATGTCTGCTCCATGAAATTTCAGGACAACAATTAGAGTTTACTCCCGAAGACATCCAGCTCTTTAAAGCAAATGAAGCATGAAGGAAACCCAATTGCAGTTAAGTACAGGAATGATTCGAGCATACAACAAAAAAGTCAGTGGTCTTGCTGTGCAGTAGTGCAATGCTCTGTGCCTCCTACCAGATTATGGGACTGTTTAAATCTATTATCACATTTTAAACACCCTTTTCTACATTTAATTTCATTGATACATAAGGGGAACTCTCCTCTCATCTTTAATGAATTCAGCAGTTTTACAATTACTTTACAAAATGTCTGCAGACTCTCAGAGCCCAGGCAACCAAGAAATCAAACAATCACAGCAGGTGCAGGAGGCTCTCATCTGCCTCTGGGCACTCACAAGCCTGTTATCACTCGAAATGCCTGCTTGAGGTTGCACCAGTGTATAGTTAAATACTGCATTTTCATCACAAGCTCACCTAATCTGGCCTTGCACATGGCATGCAGTTCCTCCTCTGTCATGGTGGCTTACGTGTGCTTTTTGGGATATCAGCATGGGCTGTGACATGCGAACTGAAAACACAGGTGGCGATTACGGCTTGTTCCCACAAACTGTTCATGCTTGTTTGTACTGACGGGGTGCTCAGCTCTGCTCAGTTTTACCACCCAAGTCCCCTGAAGCTAAAAAAACAACTCTAGCTGTGCTGTAAGAGACGCTGCAACCATTCCACAAAGAGAGCAATTTCAGTAGCATTAGCATCCCATACAGGAAAAGAGAGGCATAATCAAGCAGAGATTTTTCAAAAACGATGGATCTGTAAGTGAATTGATGTAGGAAGATATTAAAATCCATAGCACACCATCCTTGCCATGACCTTTCCATATGTCCAACACAAAAGGACATTTTAGAGTAGACCGTCCCCCTCTCTACAGAGAGGACATGAAAAGGCTGTGGCTTTTCCTATAAGTTTTATACTTCATAGATTTAAATCATATTACAACAATTATTTCTAAAAAAAATAACACCTGAATTGCCTCTTCCTGTGTAACCTTCGTTCACTAATGCAGAGGTGTTACAATTTCTTTCTCTACTCTAGAAACTGGAGGAAAGAATTAATCTCTAAGAGAGTAGATAAATCACTTGTTTCAAGTTTTTAAAATCTGCTTCAAAAGTCACCAGTGAGGTAATGAGAGTCCAGACTGTTTTGACAACAAGTTCTATCCCAAGTTTACCCTTTTTAAAATTGTCTACACACAATCAGTTCATATTCACCCCTCAGAGCTGCCTGCTACCTGAATAATTTCAGGTATTGCTAAGTCTGTTCCACATCTCACAGTCATCTCAAAGATGACTCAGTTTCAGTGCCAATCAATGGCATCAACTGTGCAGATCATGAACAGAACCGTAAAATTAACATTAACAGCTGAGCAACCACGGAACTGATAAAATCACTTCAGTGTAACGGTGAGGAATCATTGCTGAACTTTTCCATAGAAAATGGGCAATAAGGGGTGGGTTAATAATGTGCATTTTCACTGAGTATTACCAATGAAACACGCGTCAGTCTTAACAAGTGGCAGTTTCCAGTATAGCTGATTTTCTTGGAGGAATCTGCAAAGCCTTACAGGAGTCACAGGGTTTACCTCCAACAGTCAGTAGTTCAGTGCTAATTCATTTTGATGCCTGCTGAAAGGAGCCTGGGCTTAATGTGTACTTGATTAGCCAAGGTATGAACACTTGCACTTGCCTGGTACTAAAATGCATCCCTGGTTTTACCTGCAGTTTGCTACATACAGGTTGGGTGAGCGTGAGCCATAAACAAATGACAAGCAGCAGCAACTCCATGGAAACACAGGAGTTTGTTTTTATATATTTCATCATTTGTGAAGTCTGCATTGCTAGTCTCAACCATCCAAAACTAAAGACTCCAAAACCAGTAATACTTACTTTAAAAATGCAGATAAATAGGGAAGATATGCAAAATTATTTGTAATTTTGCAGCTAGATTTTTAATCTTACAGTTAGATTTTCTAGCATTGAAGTTTCCCCCCCCTCCCCCCCAAAAGTCAGGCACAGGAGATACTCATGTTAAATAAACAAATAAGAAAATAAGAGTTACAATAGTCACATTCTGTTATTACTCCTGGAGCTGCGGTAGAAAGAGAAGAAACCAAAGAGCACAATACTCTTGATGAATTCACAGAACTTGACAATACACTGCTGACAAGACAGGGGACTTTGAAAAGACCAAAACAATTCCTCTGATGATAACAACCTGAATTTTACTGAATCCTCAACACTCCATCCCAAATTGCTTTTTTAAAATGTATTAAAATTTATTGCAATAATGCCTTGCTCCCCATTCCTCTACTTATAAAGCACAGAGCAGTCATCTAAATCTCCCATGATAACATCTTCAAGACAGGAGCTTATCAGCAGCACAGAGAAGGAAAAATCCCGTGGGTTGGGATTACACTTTTGATTTAAATTTCCTGAGAGAAAGATGTCATCAATCTACATTCTTTATGAACTCTACCATATGAAAGCACTCTTTTACTCTAGTAATAGCTGTCAGGTTTTGTGTAAGCAGCACCTGCAACAATTCTCCTAGAGAAAAGAGAAACTTGTTAGATACAACCCCTCAAAAGAAAAGTCAGTCAGCATTATTTTATTTTTTTTTTTGCAATGAAACCCGTTTATTTTTATCTTTCCATTGTCATCAGCATACCAGCTGTTACACATCCCTTTAAGGAAGATTAGAGATTAATAGTCCTGTTTTTAAAATACATTTGAGTACTTCCTTGCTCTGTAATACACACATCCTTACACAGGAAAAATATGGAAGGTTACTATTTCTAGACATCTCACAAAACAGGTGATGTAATAAGTTCATCAGGACCTTCCCATGCACTTTTGCCAGAAGTGTCAGTTCTATCTTTGCCTTCCTGGCTCCCCATTCAGCTTTTCTGTAGAGAGCAACAGTAAAGAACACAGTAAACTACAAGTGACTGGGAGCAGCAGGAAGCTCAGGAGCCCCTAAAAGGACTCCAGTTGCCTGGTTCAGGGGCTGGACAGGTGCCTCAGCCTGGTTTTTAAGGCGGGAGTGAGTATTTCCAAGTGACTCAGTTCACTGACAGCATGTTGGCAGGACACTGCCACACTGGGAACTGTCACAGCAGCTGAACGTGCCAACACCAGGGAGAGCACAAAGGTTGAACAGACAGTCTGAACAGTGAGGGCCTGTTACCCAGTAACCCACATAATTCTGCATCTGTACAAGTACACTGTGGTACCTCTCATAACAACATCAGTAATGAAAATAAGACTGGTCAGCTCTCTGACCTATCCATACCACTTCCAGCATAACAGGTTACCCTTTCCTCTTGAGCCACTGCTGGCATTCTCTTATCAGCCTCCACTGAAACCAATAAGTTTCCACATGACATTGCAGAGAAAACGCTGCCAAAACCCAGACATACAAGAACCACTGCATTTATTATGCCCAAGCAATCAGTGGGTTTACCAAGGAAAGATCCCAAATTAGTTTATTGTATATTGCATTCAAAAATGTGGTTATATCCCATTTTCCTTTTTTATGTATGTAAATATGTATGCATATAAACATGTGTAAAATCAAACCCAAAAAATACCCTCTGTTCTCTAAATTTTTACTTTCTTTTCAAAAAAGACTCATTAAAAGTCTGTTGTTCTCTGGATTACTCTCTCTCTCTCCTCTGCAAGTCCACCACAGGAACTTCTAAAGTACAACTCTAAATACATTACTGTGGTTGCTGTTCATCAATCACACACTAATACTGCTGTGTGGGCACACTCATCAGAAATGTACTTCTGTATTACCCTAAGCCAGTTCTTTACAAACTGCAGCTCAGAGATTAGCAGGTCTCTCCTGCAGAGCCATACCACACTGTTCAGACTGTATTGCAGCTTTACTTGTGTCCCTGTCCATTGCCTCCCCCTCCTTTTGTTTAGCCTTTCTAATTTTGCCAGAATAGTCAACATTCATCAATCTTGCTGAAATCCAAACACAAACTTATGTGTGGAACTTTGGAAGCCTCGCTAGATCCTCTCCCTTTCTTTTTCACATTTATCATTATTTTCTTTTTATTTGGCCAGAGAACCTTTTGTTTGTATGAATTAACTCCCCTTGAATTTGCCAGTTCTATTTCAGCTCTAAAATACTTGGCCTCTGAGATGGAATAGACTTCAGTCATAATCTTTTTCTTCTTTGTTTTTATCCGAGGTGATCATTCATCCAGGTTAATGGGGGGGGTGAGCTGTTGCTTTAAAGAATTCTCATACTTCCTCAATGTTGAAATTGTTGAGCTATTCAGTTCAGTAGCATTTGAGACTTATCTCCTTTACTCTTCTCAGGTTTTCACCTTCTGAAATAAGGAGCTTCAGATATAAATAATTGTTTGTCCTTCCAATTAATTTTAAATAAGTTGATTTTTTTCTCTCACTGTTCAAGCTTCTTTCTTTATCCAGTTATTCTGTAATATATTTACTATCACGGGAAAAAAAACCTCTAAAGTAGTATTTTGTTGTCTCAGAGCACGTGTAAGTAATGCCATCTTTCCTGGGATAAAACACCCCCTATGGTTCAAACTAGTGTCTCCTCTCAGTTTGGATGGACCTCAGAGATCCAAATGCTCTACCTTCTTGATCTTGATACGAAAAATATGAACACACAGGAGAACAAAACTGTGTCTTGCTTTGAAGTGAGGGAATGTGAAGATCAGAGGCAACTTCAGGAGGGGACTGGTGATTGTACCACATTGTGTAAGCTCTGGGCTCGGGGCCAATCACCAGTTAAATCTGTGCCCTGGGCTTCAGTCGGCCACGCCAGAAATAGTGATGCTATTCTTGGGAAGGTGCAGCTGGCTCCTTTTCTGTGACTCTGGTCACTAGCAGATTGCATAAAGGGACTAACACAATTAGCACAATAGGCTGGGCAGGGATGCTCAGCACAAGGATCACCTCCGTTTCTGCACTAGAACAGGAAAGTTCAGGCTTCAATTTCCTTCCAGAAATCTTTAGGCAGTGACGCCTTCAGCGCTACTTCAAACAAAAGTTTTGTGCTGAATCAACACACAGCCAAAGCTAGTTTTTGTTTCTTTCTTTGATACTTTGATTATATGCAATTGCATATTAGGAGAGACTGAAACGCTGCATTTCCAGTGTTTGTTCTTTGCTGTTCTTGAGAAAAATTCAGGGAGTTACTTTTTGCTATCATGGCTCTGCGGCAAAATGCTTTCAAAACAAATCTTTTACGCTTTTTATTAATGCTATTTATTAACCTAGGTTTTAAAGAAACATTTTATAGTAGATATACTAGTGTTTCACTGACTCCCACTCATAACAAAAAGGAACCAAGAGTTTTTAGGGTGTTCACTGAAAGCATCAACTGACTAATCAAATGATTCTCAAACAGGAAGAAGAGAAAGAAACCTCCTCCCCTTCCCCCAATGAGAATAAATTCAGTGCCTGTACTGTAATTTGTATTGTATTTACTTCTAAACAAATGTTTGTTTAGCTTTTCTACTGCCCTTCTATGAAATTACACAGAAATAATTAATTAAGAAAGCATCAAGAAAGTCCTGGTACCTACATAAATCTGTATTCAAAGCTACAGGTGAAAGTCTGTAATCTAATCCCCATTCACTCTTTTTAAAAATTGAAGCAAAAAAAAAACCAAAAAAAATCGCTTTGTGAAAAAGCAGTATATGAACATGGCAAGGGAATGCTTAATATCCAACCAAACTATTCTTGACTCATGCTTTACCTTGTGCAGACATAAGTGATAAGATACTTAGAAATAAAGTAATAGCCATTTATCCTTTCAAAAGCACAGTTTCTTCATTCTGTGCAGTTCAGTGCACAGCAACATAACTCACGAGTACAACACTTACCTTGATCTCAGCTAGATCAGTACATCAGCAGCCTAGGAGATCAACACTGGCAGTTATCAGGCACCTACATGATGATCATATTTCACAGAGGTGCTCACAATTTAGCCCACACACTTTTGACTCTGCTCATATTTTTCAGCATGCAGACTGGAACAGCATCATTTCTCTACCTGTTCTCATCTTAGCAAGCTAGGAAGACTTTCAAAGTTGAAGCTGAATAATTTGAAGGAGGCCCCAGCCATAAAATACCATTTGCCAAATACTAGGAACATTACTGCTACAAAGTGAAATGCTTTCACAGGAAAACTCTAACACAGCAGATCTGATGCAGTAGTCAGCTAGAACAAGAATCTAACTGTGGCACTGCAGTGTGCATTCCACAGGTCTGTCTAGAGCAAGACACCTTTGAGAAAGAATATGCTTAGTGAAAAAGCAACTTCATTATCCCTGCCAAACTTGGAAATGGGTATCCTGGATTGCACTTTTGTTCTCAAGCAGCAATGCGGCGGCATTTCCTCAAAAGATCACACACATAACAACCACCTCGATCTCTTGACGACCAGCCTTCCACACACAGTGCTTTGGGAGATCAGAAAGGGTGAACAGCAGTGGAAGTAGCAATACTGAGAGAAAGAAGCATTTTATATAAGAAGCCAGCTGCAGACTGGCTGGAGCAATCCCTACAGTACAGCACTTGTGTGCACAACTGTCACTTCTGCTGCAATTCCTTAGCAGCTGCTGTATTTGACCTGATGCAGGAAAAGAGAAAAGTGAAATCAGGACAGAAAAGGGGGAGGAAAAAAATGCCACCACGGAAATATAGAAATAAAAATATAAAGAACATATTTTAAAAGGACAGGAGAAATATCTCACCAAGTCTTTTTTTCCCCATGCAGTAAAAGTCACCTAATTTGGGCATGCTAGGTTCTACACTAACTCACTGTTTACATCCACACTTTGTATATTTTATACATTCTATACTTGTGTCTCTTCTAAAGAAGAGACCATTACTGGAAGATTGCTAAACATTTACAGATATTAATTCAGCCATCCAACGCCCTTTCCTAACACCTTGCTTTTGTTCTAATTTTTACCCCAAAGTCACCTCCGTCATTACAAGAAACATATGACATCAGTCACAGACCCTGCTAATAAATCTTGCACAAAAGCATCTCTCAGTATAGTTTGTGCAACACGGGAGAGGACATTTCCTTAGTTTCATAGAAGAATTTATGTCACTGTAAAAGGACCATAAAAGGAACAGTGCATAACACAAGACAACCATCTGAAAACAATGATTCATGATCGCATATAAATTCCAGACCTAGCTAAAGACAACTCCATGGATTTTCAACAGTCATGCAGGCAATAAGCTTAAGAACCATAAACGTTCTTTTGTGACCTTTGCATGATTCATTTGTTTTTACATGCAGCAGCAGAACTACACTTAGGGGTTCTTGTAGCACATTTCCAAACTCATTTTTTTGAAGCCTGTCTCATTGTGATGAGTTTCACAATAATGTTTCTGCCGACGTCCCTTTCATTTCATTAAAGTTACAAGATCCTGCCATACAGTAGCCTGTTTCTCCTTGTACTGTGCTCTTAGATTCAGCTGAAAACAGATGAACATAGAAACAGTTCAATGAAACCAATATTTTCAACAATGCCTTCCCAGAAACTTTAAAGATGTGCAGCTGCTCTGCCTTGGCCAACACCAGTGGACCTAAACATCAAAGAAGAGCAGATCAGAAAGGAAAGGTCCAAAAAGGAGGAACATCTACCAATTCCTCTTCAATTCCTTTTCCTTATTGGAACAAGAACGTTAACAGAAGTAGTATTTTGTTGGCTTAGTGCACATGTAAGTAATGCCATCTTTCCTGGGATAAAACTTTAAGTAATTTGAAAAAAAAAATTTTCAAGTATTTAAAAAAAAAATTTCAAGTATTCAGGTAAAGATGGAAGATGTGTACAAGAGTTAACAGAAAAAGGCAGAAAGAAGGAATTAAATAGAGGAGACAGAAAACTTCTTTGTTTTGGTTTGGTTGGTTTACTCCTTTTCAAGAGAGGACCAAGGGCAAAGCCTAAAAAGGCAAGACAGAAAAAGGAAGTGAGAATCAGACCAGAGACACCATGAGAACCATTCACCCGAGGCAAACGGCAGCTCCTCCTTCATTTGAGGTCCTTTGTTCAAGGTGAGCAGCTCTCCTACAACTCCATCAGTCTGTTACCTAAGTGATATTCGGGATAGATCAATTCAGATAATCCTCTCTGGCCTTAAAAGACATGATTCTATAAAAGGCTCAGATAAGGAAGGAAGTGAGCAGAGGTTACAGCACGGAAAGGGCAAAACCTAAAGAATGACGTAAGATATTTCAAAAAGGGTAAAAAAGAAATTCTCACTGTTTTCAAGCTTCAAAACAAATGCGTAAACACACTAGGTACTTTAAGTGTCTAACTCTCATTTTCATATAGATATGCATTCTCCGATATTATTTTCTTCCCAAGGCCTCGAATAAATAATCTCTATTGTTTTAGCTAAAAAAAAAAAAAATCTAAAATTTTATGATGCAACTTTCCACGACAGCCTACATCTTTGAAAGAAGATATTCTTTCATTAAACAGAACCTGGAAGGTTTCAAAGCTTTCCAACTATTCCCTATTCACAATTAATTACTTTCTAAAGTTCAAGAATATTTTTTCTTCTGTAGAGAGCACAAACAATTTCAGTCAAACACAATTTCCCACAAGACAGATTTAGACTTTCTGTATTTTCCAAATTAGCAGGTATTCTTTTGACGGTGGATTTTTTCAGTCCAAGTTTGCAATTACACAGCTATTTTGCCTGAGAGTCCATTGCACACACGATTACAGTTTTCATGACAGAAAATTTATATATAAGATACAAAGACATAACTCAATGGCAGAGACTTCAAGCACACAAAATAGCAATAAAGTAGCTATTACTAGCATTGAAAGTTGCCTCAGAACATTTCATGTTTCACAGTTTATGTGAGTTTAAAATTATGGTTGAATATATATCTCTTGTGAAGTTACACTGCAGCTACTGTATGAATCAATATTAATTTTTCTCCCTTCTTTACACTGAGATTTCTCACATGATGTTTTGTCTAACCAAATAAAAAAAAGAAAGTTAGAAAAAATATGTACTGGCAGGAATATATAGACACCGACTGTGCAACTGAGATTTAAAGAACTGCACATTTAGTTAGATGTACAACATCTGTTTACTCAAACATAAGACAAAGAACAAGACCTTGGAACAAAATAGTTAACATGTAATAATAATCTTGCATTTTAAATGGACAATGGCATCATTTGAGTTCATTTCAACACACAGAACTCCCAAGATAGCCATGGGTGTTGCAATTCCACGTTACCACTGCTGCTTGTATTTGGAGCTTCTCAGCTCAGCCTTGGCATGTTAAAAATTAGGCAATAAGAAATGAAACAACATTTTAAGACTTGAATATCCCTACTCACAGAGAAGACTCTTCTTCATTAAATATCATGGCCATAGTGTGACAGAAGTTCTTGAAATATCTTACTTGAATTGTTGAAAGACTTAGCAAAGAATTTAGGGAAAATATTACTTGGAGTTTAGGAATGTATGTCCAGTAAAGCAAAACCCCAATATAAATGCATTTTCTCTCAAAGACATTCTGCTAGTACAGCACAAATGGTGGTCAAGCAAGTTACACCAAATTGAAATACAATAATTTTCTAAAGAATTCACCATACTGACAGGAGCAGCATGCAAGAAAAACATTGGCTCAATAAATAATCTATTTGAAATAACACGCATCATGAAACAGATGTTTAGAACCTGCCTTATCAGCAAATTCAAAGTCCCTTGCAGAAACCCTACCTGTGTGTACTCACAGCACTGTTCTGCACAAGAGCCCTTTGTCTCAGTCCCATTACACAGGTTAGAATTGCCAAGAAAGCAGTTTGAGGTTTTCCAGCACTGTGTCATCAGCCAGAACTGGAATTGAGAAGCTGAGTACTTGGAAGATGGGTGACTGTTTCAAGGCAGGCTGGAGCCAGCTGACTTCTGCCACACCCCAGGTCTCAACGGCTGCCCAAAATCTCTGACAGTCCAGAGAGTTCCAAATATTACCAAAAGTTGGGAACTTATAAATCAGATTTTGCTCTAAGGATAAGTGGCAGAAAATTGCAATAGAAAGCAGGGATGACAGAAAAAGCATTCAAGATTTTCTAACTACCTTCTTGTGTTCCCACAGAGAAACTAGCTAACTAATCATGTTCCTCTCCACATGAAGGCCTAATAATTTAAGAGACTGATTATGCAAGGGAGTTCTCTAGATAAGGTCATATCCTTGCAGCAGCCACTGCATGAGTGAAAACCTGAAGTTGAAACATATTTGGTGAGAATCTCATCAGATCGCTCACTTAGCATCAGAGCACACCAGAAAATCACGATGCCAGATTTCACTGCAAATGCTCACTTTGAGGCAAAAGAATAAAGCCTAGGGAAGTTTTTTACTCTGCTTGGGGTAGGTCAGCTCTCTCCTGCACTGACCAAGGTGAAAGAAGTCGTGAATTTAATTTGCATCATGAAAGTAAAGTTACAAGCAAACCTGATGCGCATTCAATGCCAACATATTGCCTTTAAAGTCCCTCCCTGTGCTGTTCAGGCAGACACAGCTACCTGAGCATCCTATTCTTTTGGGTCCTCTTTTCACTGCTAAGATACACTGCTTTTAATCTATCAGTCCCTATTTTTCTTCTCATATTGCCAGAGAAAAATCTTGAAGACATAGGAAAAAAAAAAAAAAGGTTAAGTGAACATGCAAAAAGGAACTGTGGGAAATGGAGCAGATGAGACTAATAAAAAAAGGAGTGGTGACAAAATGATTAGACATACAATAAGTACTAATAGTGATATGGTAACTTCACCTTAGGATTTTAGTCTCTCTCTTGAAGGTATGCTCCTTTCACACACAGTAAAGAAAAGAGAGGAAAAAAATCCCTAGGAATATGGCTTTTGTAAGACTTTCTTCCAAACACAGTTCACAGGCCAAGAAATAAACAGTATCATATTTAAAAGTCCATCCAATACACACAGCAGATACTAAAGACATCACATGCAGTCAGCAAAACGTTGAGTGCCCTTCACAAATTGCAAGATCAAGCTGAAAATTTGAAGAGCTAGCGTGATACACTTAATACACGCAACATCTCTAAGAGCACAGTGCAAGACACTGACATTTGGTTTGCTGATCATCTCTAATTTCCAGCTTCACACTCTCTTTGCTGAGCTGACCAAGGCTTGTTGTTGCTGTTCCAGTTTATGAAAAGATGGAACCCACAAGGACACATCTTTTGCTTGATATATCTGCACATTCTTAAGCACATGTAGTAGTTTTATCCTGCTTTTATTAAATAATAGGGCAAGGGTAGAGGGTTACTGAAGGGTTACTGAAGAAATTCAGAAATATTTTCATATTTATGTAGAAAAACCCACTTTGTTCAAATAGATCTTGATTCATCTTTTACCTTATTATGAATAATATGCTCTCTAAAAACTGATCTAAGGAAGCTATAAACATCTGAGAGGAGTATAATAACTTAGTCAACTTCTACTTTATCTACACCATCTGATGATGGCAATTTAGTGTGAAGAAATACCGAATATATACACTCAACCTCTTCCCTGACAACCACAAAAATACTACCTTTAGAGCAATATTTGGGGAGAACTGAGGAAAAGCTTTATTTTGTTTCTCTGCTTTTGGTTTTGCTTTTTAAAAAATTTATAAATTATTAATCTGCACTTGTATATTCATTAAGAAATCGTGCAATCTAGACAAGAGTTCAGTCTTGATGGAGCAAGAGACTTTCTGTATTTGATCACAATATAGGTGGCAAATGATTTGGATTTCAAGCTGCTACTGTCACTCAAGCCCAGGTAACTAAATCACGTGCATTCCAGGAAATAAAAAAGTTGTTATTTCCATGCTTAAGCAAAAACCATACCGAAAAACTGAGATTCTTTCAGATGGGGAAGTCAGTCAAAAAAAGGCAGGAGCTGGATACTGAAGTATTTGATCTGCTTTCAGTTTGTATATTTATTTTCTTTTTAAGTAAACAATGTGAAAGCTACGGAGATCTCAAACATAAGATACAAATTAACTGATTACAAAAGATTTTTATTTCCCAAACACTGACATCAAGTTTGTACTCAAGAGACCCCCAAATACCTGAAAATAAAGTCCCAATCTACAGGCAAAAAAGTCAAAGCATGACAAGACAGAGAAAAGTCAGCAACTTTTCTGGCAAAGTCTGCCAACAGAAGACCCAAGAATAAAACCCCAATCCATTGCTTTAATAAATTGTTTCCAGCAAAATATTTTTAACCAGATAACTTTTATCAACACAGCATTAAAAAACATTTATTCTAGTTTCTTTTCTAATCAAAGAGAAAAATATGCGTGACATGCAAGATTTTCCTTAAATTGTGGTTAATCACAGTGGAGGAGGAGAGGGGGAAAAAACCCTACAAATATTTTCAGTGCCGTGTCTGCAGATCCACCCATGAAGGGACGCTGAATTCACTTGTGCATACCACCCTTCATGGTTTGTGGTAAAGCACCTTTGCTAGGCAGAATAATGAAGGAGGGAAAGGTGT
>NW_020955760.1:290546-379595 GCF_003031625.1 Empidonax traillii | reverse complement strand
TTTTTTTTTTTAAAGCAGTTAGATATAAAGAATTCTTAAAGGTTAATGCCATTCCCATGAAAGCTGATCTTAGTATATATTTGCAAACTTCTCTATCATGCTCCTTTAGGACTAGCCAAGGTATGCACCAAAAAGGAAGCAAAGACTTATTCACTGCATAGTCTTTTATTGACCTTTCTTTCTTTCTTTGCATAACACCTCTGCTGTGCTGCTTAATTTGTCTTCCAATATCACTCCTTCCATTTGGTCTTTAAGCAATAGCAAAGGAAAACATATTCTTCCATTTGTCTCCAAATTTTACAGGGCTACAGACTTCCCTCTGGAGTGCTTTATGGTGTTTGGAAGACAGCAGCTCTATTCTCACTTGAAGACCATGAGTTATTAGACTAATAATTTTTAAATCTAGATTAAGAATATCTTAATGTAACAAGCTTTGAGAATATGTACTATTGCTTTATCACTTTGTCAGTCAACGGAAGATACTTCTTTCATATATGGGCTAAAAACCAGCAGAAAGCTATCTGGCCAAGCTAAAGCTAAAATTTAAAAACCAAAATTTAACTACCTTGATACTATTGTAGATAGTGAGAAATCTCATCTAACCCCTTGTGACAAAAGCTCCTAAATGGTCAAGATGCTGAGTTCACCAGAGAAACACCATTTAAGCCCATTTATGGCAGAACGTCAGGAGATCAGGTTGTCATCAGCAAAAAGGCCATTTAATACCTGTATCACTTTTGTTTCTAAAGAAAAGTAATAACAAAAACTTAGAATAAATAACTTTCTTCAGAAAGAAAAACATTGAAACAATGCCATGGGTTCTTGAGAGACAAAGAAGGAAAGGAGCAGTATGAGATACCAACCATTTGTTGTTCTGGTGTTTGGTTTTGAGGTTTGGTTTTGTTTTTGTTTTGTTTTTTTTTTTAATGCAGTCAGTAGGAGTTTTGCTTTCTGACACTGGCAAAGCAGAATCAGAATCAGTTTGTTAGCTTGCTGCATATCCTCTCACCAGGAGAGAAGAGACCCGATTCTTTGCTGGAGCTGTGCTTAGAGAAGATTAATAATTTCTTGGAGAAAACAAACCACAGTGCGGGTACCTGTCATGACTGGCCAGAAAAAAATCTCTCCTTGCTTTCTATATGGGACTCTTTATAAGCGAAATCAGTGGAGGTTTTCATTGCCCACACATCAAGAACTGCTCAAAACTGCCCACAAAACAAACATTGCCTGTAGGGGAGGTCAGAGAAGCTGAACCCCATTACAGCACCAACACTGTATTCCCAACTGGGATTAAAATCAACAGAATACCATAAAGGCTTTGAGTAGTTGCTCTAATACTCCTGAGAAGGACAACAGTATAAGAACTTGCTTTGCTCAGAAAGTCACAGCACAAGAACATTTCCATCCTTTTGCAGAACAGTATGAAGGAAGCCACTGAAAAAATTCCCCATCGTCTTTGGAATTAATTGAGCCAGCTGCTCTCTGCATTCTGTCCTGCTTTACTCATCCTGCCTCTTTGTCTCAGTGCACTTGGATCTAAACACTGTTCTCTCCTTGTGGGCAGAAGCATGATAGCAATGTGAAGAAATCAGGTACATGAATCTATCTGTGCCAGACACGTTCCATTTTACAGCAACATACTTGGGATTTGATCTTCTATCTGCACAGTCTCTTGTAAGTCTTTCTTTCAGAGATGGCTCCTAAAAAACCACTGATATCTCAACATCTCTCTACAAATAATAAAAAAAAAAGAACCAACCACATTTAAATTATGTCAACAATTAAAGAAAGGAAAAACAGATGGAGAAAGAGATAAGAAAGAGAGAAGGCACTCTCAGAAGTTTACAATCTCCATCACACAAAACAAACCAAACTAAACAAACAAAAAAAAAAGGGAAAAAAAAAAAGACAAAACAAGCAACAGCTGAAACCAAGTCTTCAATAAACAAAGACAGCTTAGCAACTGACTTTTCGGAATGATCTCTCTTAATTTCCACCTCATTACCCAGGAGAGGTAGCAGAAAAGTTGGATGCATATTAATGGTCTGCAGTACATCTGAACTCTCTTGCATTCAATTACAAAGTGTTCTGCCTGAAGCTATTACATTAGCTCTTTGTCACAGACACCTAAAAGCCCACCCACTCGATATGAATTCAGATGTGATACTGTAAGATAATTATCCATTCAGTGGAAAGTCCATGCTAATATTCCCAAGGACACTTCAAGGACTATCTGTGGTACCCACCAATCACTTAAGAAACACATAAACAAAATTGAAAACTTAGTCTTTGCATCTTCTTCTTAAACATGTTAACAGCACCAAAGAGTTTTGGTGAAGGCAATGAAATATCCAGTCTTTTGGGGGTGGTGGGTTTTTGTGTGTCTGTCCTACTCTTATTAAGGAGTATTCATAGCTTTTAATTACATATTAAAGTTAACCTTCCTTATTTTTTCATGCAACGCACTGAAAGTTACTTCATCCAGTCTCCTCACAGTTTGACTTCCTTACTGTGTCTTGATTAGAGATGACTTCAGAGGTTATCAATAATTACAACGGGAATTACTCTAGTAGTGCATCCTATGTTTTTAAAGGAGAACAAGAACAGTCTTCCAGAGAGAGAATGACAGGGATTGTCAGAAAGGATTGATCTGAAAGATTCCTTTTTAAAAAAAAATAAATAGAAAAACACCCTGCAGCTAGAGAGATTGCAAGTCAGCAACATCATTACAAATTCTCACAAAACTTACATTTCCACATTCACCCAAGAAGCAACTCTGTTTGGCTGGATATAGAAAGGTGCTCCCACTGTATGAACAGTGGACAATAAAATAGTGTCTTGGATGGATATTTAGGTGAATCAAAGCGGGCAGCTAGGACCAGCTACATCTAAACACATTTTGGAAAAGAAATAGGAGGAAGAATTACACAAGAAAAGAACACGGTAGGATATGTGATGCCCTCAGTTCCACTACTGCTTTCTCTTTGGACAAAGCTCACTTTCAGGGGAAGAAGTCACAGCCATAATAATCCACAGGTATGGACACTTGTGAGATCTTTGACTGAAAGGATTCTTTTAAACACCAAGAACTTCTATGGTCATAGGAGTGCAATACACTCCAGGTTACAGATGCCTCACTTGGACACCCGAATTAGCATCAATATTTCTGTGACGTGTGCTACAAAAAAAGTAACTCTGAAATTGCCTGTATGCTCACTAGGAAGTTGGAGGTGATTGTAACAAAGTAGAAAATGCCTTCCTAATAATTAATATTTTCAAGAGAAAGCTATTCCCAATGAGAAGTTCTCTAGTGTACTATAAGAAACCTTTCATGGAGCTTCTAGACCTGCTGCTTAGCATTCTATCCAAATTATCGCAACTGTAAAACCTGGCACTTAACCTTTGAAGTTGAAAATACAGATCTAAGTATCTGTGGATAGAAGTGTGTAATTAATGTAGGCAATAATCTTTTTTTAATGTGACAGTTAAAAGGAAAACACAGAACACAGGTGATGAAGAAATTCAGGCTTTGCAACCTTCACAAGGGAAGGTACGTGGGGTTTGTGGCATTTCGAGGTTTGCTGGAGAGATCACAGTTAAATACATGTCATATTCTGTTTTCCTGAAAAGTAAAACCAGAAAACATTACATCATAAAAAGATGCCAATGTTCTTTCCTCAGCATTGATTTTCACACTGGTGGAGCATCATCCTTGAATCAGAAACACCTTTCCCCTAACGTTTGACTGACTCCCTCCTCTTCTTTGTCTGTGAAAGTATGTTTACGTGATTATTAACGTACACACTCCTCACAGGCAAGAATATAAGTTCCAAGACTGGATTCTTACTGTATTGGAGCAAATCTGACCCCTGAAGACACAGAAAGTGGATGATGTTTCTTCCTTACTGATTCCAGTGACAAGATCTGCATGTTCTTGACTGTTTTTATAATGCCTAAAGCTCCCTGCAACATAAGCCATCCTCCTCCACCTGACAAGTTCAGGAACTAGAGGCTAAAAAATGAGCAATGAGAGCCATGAAAAAAGAGAAAATCGTTCCAATCCTATCCTGATCCTTTTGCTGCTATTGGGAATCTATTTAATCTCACATCTGTGAAAGGAGAATTTAATTAGTTGTATCAGTCATCTTAGCTGATGGCTACTCAAAACTGCCGTATTCAAACTGAAGACAATTTTTAAGAATTATATTACATAACAATGGATATATTGAGTCTTTTTTCTATCATTTCTTGAAGTGACTTAGGCAAAGAGCTGCTTCCATCACATAATATGGAATTAAATCACAATCTCACACTAACACACCAATTTAAATTCTGGTTCTGAACTGGATTTTTTTGAGAATTGAAGTAAAGGGCTTATTTTACTCAGCTAATGATGTCAACTGGAACAAAACTCATCTATCAAGCATTACAAAAAAAGATCTCACACATTAATTTCAGGAATTTTTCCCACTGAAACCTTTAAAGTTCCATTTTTAATTTATAAATCATGGACAGCTGAAGTTCATTCACTGAGGAGAAGATCATTGCACTGTTTAAATGTCTCTTCTCAAACTTCTCCATTAGACAACATCTTATTTAGCAGCTTTGAGTTTAAAGATTTATTCTGATAAATATCTTTTAGCATGAGAAAGTTCTGTGCCTTGAACTCTGTTTCCCAGATAAATATTCACACATGGGACCAACTTCTCGGTCTTACATTTCATGTATTTTCTGGATGTTGGTTGGAACTTCTGAAGTTAGTCAGTGAGAACATTGCTGGGAAGTTTCTTTCTCACACAATTAAAGCAAATGACAGAAAGCAATTCTGGTAGCTGGGAAGTGCCTAGAACAAACTTAGCAGATCTACTTTCCCCTTACAGGAATGCAGTGTGACTGTGAATAACAATAAGCAGCTGGAACTGTGGTGATTATATCTTAGTTTGCCTGCACTGCAGTTAAAGGTGGAGCTGCAGCTTCCACAGTCATATGTAAAGCAGCTTTCAAGTAATAAGAAAACCAGGCTAAAGAAGCAGGGCACTAAGACCACACAAGCTTTTTGATCTTAGTATCTGAGCTAATAAGAAAAAATAGGACATGACTTCCAAAGCTGTGGTACAAAAAAAAAAAAAAATCCTACTCCAAAGTGTATTTCTAGAAACATAGAGCCTTTTCCAGCCATTCAAAAAACTGCATTACAACTAAGTTAGCAAATCAAATGAGTTCATCTGGTGGGTTTTAAAATATATATAATAACAACATTTAAATTATCCGATCATCAACTGATTTTAATGCTCAGTCTCATTTCTGCAGGGGTCTTCAGCTGACCCATGGCTTTATTAAGATGGAGACAGAGACCAATTTGTCAGGAGTAGTTCCTCACAGCACGCTTTCCTGCTGCCTTTCAGGCTGACAGCGCCTTGGCTTCTGGTTCCTTAACCCACAATTGTACCTGTTATTGTGTAAAAATTTTCTCTATTTCTGGTGAATGCATGGGTGGATGACAGCTTTTTCCTTCTGACTCATTTATTTCTCCTTGGGCCTTTAGACTGCTCCTTTACAGTATAATCAGTCTCAGCAAATGACTAGTAATTACCACGTTAAATCACACATATTCCAATAAAATAGTTTTTTACTATGGGCTCTCCAAAAACTAACTTTGCATAAAACCCCAGGTTTACTCCATTTTCTCCAGCACCCTTAGCAGGAAAGAGGACCAAGCTTACTCATGTTTTCTTTAGGACCTTTCCCCCTTTCTACCCTTCCCTCTGTACTCCAGTCTAAAAGGCCAAGACATTTCAGTGATGCCAAGTTCCCTCAGATTTTACATAAGGAACCACACCTTTTGTAGAGGAAAATCAGTCAAAATATTCTTCAGGGAAAAAATGAGCACAATTCGCTTCCTAACTAAAAGTTCTCCTGCATGTAGAGACTATTTACAGGAACATGTACAGGACAAGGGGAAATGGGTTCATACTGAGAGTAGATTTAGGTTAGATATTAGGAAATAACTCTTTACTGTGAGCATGGCAAGGCACTGGAACAGGTTGCCCTGAGGAGTTGTGGATGCCCCATCCTTGGCAGTGTTCAAGGCCAGGTTGGATGGAGCTCTGAGCAATCTGGTCTAGTGGAAGGTGTCCCCACCCACAGCAAGGGGGGTGGAAGTAGGTAATCTTTAAGGTCTATTCCAACACAAACCATTCTGTGATTCTGTGTCTTCTCTCAAAATCCACTGATACGTAAGCATGAAAATTAAAGAATGTTACTGGTGTCATATCACTCCAAAACAATATCACTTCAGCATTACATCTCCATATTCAGGTCCAGAGTCTTATGTGAAAATAAATATATATACACACATACAGAATGAAAGGTTGGGATTTCCTAGGGCTTCTCTTAGATAGTATGACTCATAAAGCACCTCACTACCTCAGTGCAGAAATCACAACACACATAGAGGATCCAAAGAATTATTAAAAGTATTTGTACTACATTATTGCTATAAATCAACTCTGATTTGATTCATTTTTCACAGTACTGGCAGACTAGTTTTGACAGTGAATGTCAATGCTCAAAAGGTAGGATAGGCACATTGTAGAAGATTACACAAGTGGCACAGCCAAAGCCCAATCCATTACAAGGATTCTTACAATGTTGTATTCTACAGACTGCTCTCACAATAGTGCTTTTTCTTTTTTTATCAAAGGCTTCCCTTTGCTATCTAGTAATTTAGCCAAGAACTCAGTTCCAAACAGTTTTAAGGAACTATAGACTTTAAAGAACACAGTCCTATTGATATAACTTTATCTCATTATAGAGGCAACATCCACAGGCAGCTCTTTGGGCCACTCTTTTCAATACTATACATACTTACTCTACTGCTTTCTCTATGCTTACAGTGTTTGGGGATTTTGTTTGGTTTTCATACTGAGGTGATCATATACAGGGATTGGGCATTACTGCAGTTTAATATACCAATACTGAGCTTTTGCTGATTATACTTGATTACTTTCACAGAGGTAACTGGAGAAAGTATCCAACTGTTTTCAAATCCAGTAGGTCTCTGATTGTATTTCCATATCTTGGTAAATTTTTGCAGAGAATGAAACCAGAAACAAGATCGTCCATTTTCCAGCCTGACTTAAAGACTTTACTAAGTGAGCAAAGCAGGCCATGAAGCCAAAAGCTCATGGGGTTGTTGAATGGCACCACAGACCCCCACACAGGCTGCCTCTAACTGAATTTGAATTTCTGTTATGTCAGGTCACGTTAAGTCCCATAAAGCCACACAATGTCAGCTTGAAGCAGAACACGGTGCAAGCTGACACGGGGAAAAACAACCGCGCAAATGTGACCTGAGCTGATGTGGCAGACGATACATGAAACACACATTAGTTTCAAGAGAAAATGCAGTAACACACTGACCCTCTGGAATTGACCCCTTAGAGAAAGAAAATGCTAGGTGATCTTTCATTCTCTCTCTGGAAATAGGTTATGTCTTTCTACACTATAATTTAAGAGCTGTCAAGGAAGGCTTTGCTGGATGATCTTATCCACAACAGGTTAACAGCAGAGACCCTTGGACAGATGGCTGGGAGCCTTGAGCAAGGGCTCCGTTGAAGGCATAAGCCCACAGTCCAAAACTTTGGCTTCTGTATTGAAGATATGCACAGATAAATCCCTCCTGAAACATCAGAATACTTTTGAAGCTGCTCTTGTCCCAGTAATTATTGCTTTCCTCAGACCAAACAAATTTAGCCACTGCACAAAAATCAGCTACCATCCAAGTTTTTCCTAATAGTCCATAAAGATCTGTACTTTCTGATAAACATAAAAATATGAGAAAGAGTTTAGCACACGTGAAATCATGCTCCTTATAAATGCACTGACATGCATATGCAAGTTCACATAAATAACCAAACATTCCTCAAACACACTTTTAGAAGACATCTACATGGCGACCTAGCTTCAACAGAATCTAAAATTAACCAAAAAATAAAAATCAAAAGAATTGGTTCTGTAAGAACACAGAACAACTGGAAACATTTCTGAACAAAAGCAATTATAAAATGCTTTGAAAAGTTGGAAAGCAAGGCATAAAATAAACAATCCTTCCTAGTCAACACTTTTTGCTAATGTTTAGTCAATACTAATTACTGATTCAGACAATTTAAATTAGAATGTGTAAACTGGAAACAAAAACTTGAAATCATACAAAGAAAACTTTTTTTTTTTTCCTTTTAAGTAGCAAATATTTCAAACTGGGCAGAAATACAGACAAATCTGTAGAAAGGGAAGAGTAAAAACAAGTGAGCTCTTCATGTAAAAGTCTAGATAAACTAAATCCCCTAAAAATCTTATCCACGCTGTTGTGTTTCTAAGGCTGGAGATTATTTCCACTTTATTAGTAGCCTAGAACATGCAAAACAGAATAAGGCTGTAGGGCTTGATATATTTATTGAAAGTGCTCTTCAATAAATACAAGGTTTAAAAGAAAACAAGCAAGGAAAAAGATGTCAAATGTTGGTAAAGTTTGCACTAAGTGCCTGTTTAATATAAAGATCAATGTGCTGACTGAAGCTCCACAGTAATGAAATACAACATTCCTGCCTGTCAACAAACAGAAAACGAGGGAGAAATAATTCCAGAGATAGAAGTAAACATTTTCTATTTACTTTTCAATTTGAGATATTTAAAAACATAGAAAAGCTCTGGAGGTAAAATGAGAAGTCTGCCTTCAAAACACCACTAATCATTACTGTTCTGGGAAGGTCAATATAAAAAACAAACAAACAAACAAACAAATCTGCATTTAAGAATATTTGGCCCTTTTCTCCTAACAGTTTTCAGAAAGAGACATATGCAAGAGGAATAATATTATATTTACCTCTAAAGATGAAAACTACATCTATTGAAACACTTTATTGAACACACAGACAAAAGTGATTCAAAATGTCCCAAAATATATTAAAAATAAATTAAAATAAAAGCAGGTTTATATTTTGAACTCATGATCGAGGTATTAAATTATTTTCTTCCAGGAAGCAAATAGGCCCATCTGACCCAAGTGTTTATCAGTGGCTGGTCTGTCTTGTCACAACAAAAACAGCATTTCTGGAGTTTCATCTCCTTGTTAATATCTGAATTTCTAGTGGACAGAAATTACTAAGAAAAACTTTTTCTCACTTTTTTGAAAGAAATATATTAATTTTTCAGAACACTTTGCTAAAATGATCCAGATCTCAGTCATTCTGCAGTACATGATAGCTGTTTTCTCATCAGTTTTAACTTGCAAGATACAATTACTGGATGCAGAGATCTGCCCCATACAAATACCCAAACTCAGCCATGGCTACCACTGAGACACTGGAAGGCAGACCATGTCCATTTGTGTTAATTTGCATTGAATCCATGTAATTTATAACGATCTGTGACAGAGGAGAGAAGAGCTGTGGGAAACAGATAATTTTTTTTTCCAAGATCCAGACTCATTTTTTCTTGGTCGCTACCACTTAGGTCTTCCTACACTCCTTTTGGAGGCTTCTGACACTGCCCAAAAACAAGCCTGTCCCGGTGCCTAACCCTTCTTCCAGCAGTGCAGCGTGAAGCAGAGTGCTGTCAGCAGTGACATCCCATCTTTGATTCTGAAGGGACCAATGCATCCCCCAGTGTCCGGACATAATGTTGTTCAAAAGGTTCTTATAACTAAATTATCCTTTGGAGTGCTATGAAACAATTCGTACCCTGAAACGCTCTTAAAATCCACATACACAAAAATAATAACCCTGCTGGCCTTTCTTCCCCTCCTTTCACTGATAGTTGTCTTCCGTTAAAAAAAAAAAAAAATCTTCAATTGTGAGAAGAAAATAGGAAGACTGATTAAACATTTACTACCTATACATGCCCCGCTCTCAAAAGAAAACATAATCATTTTTATGCAGGAAACCTCTATGTATAAACATATTAAACTTTCAATCACCAGTATATAAGGACAGCAAAGAAAAAGAGCATTATTAAGGTGGAATTACCTTCCAGTCATAATGTTTATCATATAAGCATCTGGGTGCAACGAAACAAAGACCAATACAACGGGAACTCAAAATTATTATGGAGTAATAGGTCCAAGATCCCGCAATTATTGCTCTTTTAATACACACTGGATAGCAGAAACATATTCTCAATTATCAAAATGTCTCAGGGAGTGGGAGCTACAATAGAAAGCTTCACTGCTGTATTACACTTACATCTCTTCAGGACTGTAAACCTTTTGTCAACTGCCTTAATAGTGATATCAAACACTACACCTGACAGAAAGAAAATTGTGGAGGGCTTTATTATCACATGTTTTAAATCTTCAACAGTAAACAAAACTGTTTAAACAGGAAGACCAGAACAGTAAGGCAACATCTCTTCATGGTCACACCTGAACACTCATTCTTCTAAAATATGGATATTAAGGTTCAAGTCCTTCAAAGCATGATTAAATTCACACTAAAATATTCTACTACCTCACAATTTCAAACATTTAACATCACATTTAATTTTTATCTTTTCAGATAGGAGATATGCTAATCTTTAGAAAGAAGTTGAATTTGTCCTTGAGACAAATTCAGTTAATTTTACTTCAATATCGTGTAATACAACATATTTTACCTTGACTCTCATCAGGATTTACAGCCAACAATTTCCAATATTTATCAGCTTGTCTGACTTCAATTATAATAAGCATGGAGCCAACTTCCAATACCCCATGTACCAGGCTAAGTTCTCAGAAGCTTTCAGCAAAGCCTAAGCACCAATGTTAACTCAGGCAACATGGACTTCCTTGTGCTTCCCATTCTATGTCATGTGCTGATAACCAAGCATTGACTGAACAAGGAGATGGCAGGGAGAAGACAGTTGGTACACCCAGTGTATGGTGGAAGCAGCATTATCAGGGCTATCCTACCATGGGCAGCCCCTGACAACAGAGTGTTTGGCATGCATTGTGTTGCATGATGGAAATCTCAGATTTTCCAATCGATATGCCAGAGAAAGAGAAGGAAAAGCAAGAATAGAAGAAAATACTACAAAGTTGCCAACCCGCAGTACTTAAACACACAAACTCTTCTGGGTTTGCCAAATACTTTATGTTCACAAATCAGCATCATAGTACCTACATAACCTGACCTTGACAAAACAACTCAGGGCAGACCAAACACAACAAACTAAATCTGAAAAGCAAAATAGTAAAGGAAGTTAACAGGGCTACCTGGAAACAAGGTTGTATCTTGAAAACCTTTAGAGCTTAAACAACTATAGGCACTACTCATTACCAGGGGGTTTTGTGTTGGTTTTTTACATGTGCACTTGCAAAGATGATCTATGTAGCTCCCATTTGTGCTGCGTGCACACAAAGGAACCAGCACAAGAAATCATACAGTTCCAATGAAGGTATGTTCCTCAAAGCCTGAATGCCACCCATTAGTTCCTACCCTCCAGCTTCGCAAAACTGACGTGTTTGGGAGCCTGAAAAGCTTGATGTTGATTTGCAAAACAAACAAGCAAACAAAAAAAACCCAAAAAAGTTACAGTTTTTTCTCCAGAAGAATCACCCTTTTTAATGTGTCTAAATGCTACCAAACCAAACTCCTACTTCCTCAAGGTCTTTTGTATTTATGCTACCTCTGTATTTAAAGCTTTATTTCTAATTACAGATTCCAGGTAGCTGACAGTCATCAATATAAGCACAAACTGTCCTTTCTCTTCGTTTGCTCACAGGTATACACATTTGTATGTACATATGCACACACATTTACAGAGCAATAAATAACCTAGATACGAGTGACACACTTATATCCAGTATGAGGACGTGAATACAAGCACAAAAAAATGCACTATTGTCTGAGCACATATGTTGATGGGTGTGGTGTGCATATGGGTTTATCCCATTTTTCTCCTATCCCTGACTGGTCCTCAAACGTTCCTAATTAGTCTCAGCAACAGGTGGTTGGCCGTAAGGGCAGACTTGCAAAACAAACAGCACTCTCTCAAAAAGCTGGCTCTGCTTTGTTACTGCCACAGTACAGGCAGCAGCTTTGTCCCTAATTGTGAAGGCTGCAGGGAAAGGAAGACAACCAGGTCCTGATTAGCCCCCTGATTAATGTTGCCCAAACGACTCCCCAGCTTTTCACGTCGTGAGGGAAAGCTCACAAGCAGAACAGAATCGCAGTAACACAGTCCACGGGACTTGCATTTCAGTGCAGCCTCAGAAGCAAGGTGTGATCACAAAGGGAGGAAGGCAAGTCATTTTGAAGGCTCTGACACGCAGCCTCAGCCAGTAAAGTGAGATGCAATCCTCACTGCATAGTGTGGCAGTAGGTATGGCTTTTTGCCAATTATTTCTAATAGGGGCGGCTCCATTTCCCCATTGCTGCGTGAAGCAAGTAGAGAGACAAAGCCTGTACCTTAAATAGAAATACCAACTGCAAAGTGTACGGCTGTCAGGTGAACCACAAATGAACACAGAAGGCACTTCAAACTCAATAAATACTAATCTAACTTCCTCACCCGTAATACAAGGAGAACAAAACTGCCAGTGAGTACAGTGAGGCACTACCTAAAGCTTATAGTTTGGAAAAAAAAAACCCACTGCTTCAATAATCTCTTGCCTCATTAAGCCCTTTGGGTCAAGGTGTTGAAGAGAGGAGGAAGAGCCTTCTCCAACAGGAACACTAACAAATACAGCCCCTATTATGAATTAATAATCAGAGTTTTTTTTTCAAAACTGATGATAAAGTGGGGCACACCACCTTTTCTCTAAAACTAATAACTCACATGGTTTGGTTTGAAATGTATGAACAACTAGATTTTAGGTTGGCTTCAGCTATTGACATTTTAATAAGAAACATTATGGGCTGGTCTTCAGCTCAACCCTCACCACACCATCCTTTGTAAAATATTAACCCCTTTTATAAAAGCCAACAAATCTAAAACGCATAAACAACATGTGACTTGAGCATTTTGAGCATTTGAGAGTGACAGAAAAACTGTGGGAAAGTAAGAGGAATGTGAACACTGCTTGGTCTTAGATTTAGGGCTGCTGCAAACCATGTGGTAACCAGAAGGTTCTGGTCCAAGCACATAAACCTGACTGATGCAGGCCAAGTGTAAATTACTCCAGTTGATAAGAACAAGGTGCATTAAAGTCTGATTGGCTCATGGAATCAGGCTTATTATGACTGACAAAAAAACATGTACATGCAATTGTAGTTGGTAGGAGTATTTATAAATCCCTCTCCATGAGGGCCTGCCTCTCCTGAGACTTTAAACTGATATGTGGAAGACTCCCTTAAATTTCAGTATAGTCAAGTTTTGTCATATGTTTTTAAAAGGTCTTAGTAAAAACATATCCAAAAGGCTAAATTATTAGTGGACCGAGCACTGAGATGACATTAAAAGCCAATGAAATTTAGTTATCTCCCTGCCACTGAAACTCCAAATACTTCTCCTTGGGAATTGAAGTTCAAAGATAGAGACAAAATGTCTTGCCAGCTTCTGTGGTCTTTTGTCAGCTTCTGTGGTCTTTAAGGACTATTTTGGCTTCATTTTATTTTAAACATATTCCACAGAATAGGTCAAGTTCTGCAAGACACACCCCACCATGAGACAGCCTGTAGGCAGAGTCTGTTGTCTGACAGCACAGCTACATCCTACACACGATTTTCTAATGAAAAACTCACTTGTGGATGCATTTACATGTCTCAAATAAATAAACTAGGAATTAACATCACACATTACCACTTCTATACAATTACCACAGTAATTAACAGCAATAAACATTAAATGTTTAGAATACTTCTTTCAGATCATTATCATCAGAGTTTTCCCTTTTTCCCTAAAATAAATAAATAAGTCAAGATATTTTCCCCTAACACAACATCTCTTTAACACATAAAGAATCAGCTAAATAGAAAGCAGCCATCCTCCCACCCAAGACATATGGGAAAACAAAGCTATTTGCATATATCCCCACAGGTCTCCTTTCGCTTGCCAATTTTCAGTCTTTAAACCATTATTAAGGAAAAACACGTTTAGCTGCTTATTTTTGGTAGTGTTCTCTGCTAAAGAGAACACTCAAATCAAAATCAACTCCTCATAGCAGTATTTCAACCATTTTTCAGTCAGATGGGGAACATAAAGAAGAACACGCAGGAACATGTTGATCTAAACAGCTCCAAAATCACTCACACTTACATGCAAAAAACCATAGGTATTCTTACCTCCTCCTTTTCTAATAAATGCATGACAAAAAACGTCCCTATGGATTCTGCTGAAGCAATACTTGAAATCCAGCACTGACCACAAATAAGAGGAAATACAACTAGGCTTTTTGTTTTCTAAGCAATCATTCAGAATCCCCAAATAGCTGTCCTGATGTTCTAGCACTTTAACTTTCACCATTATTAAGAAACAAATATCTAATTAGCTACTGTTTTGCTAGATAGCAAGGGTAATCTTTCTTCATACATTAATATTAAAAAACTGCTATGAAAATGCATTTCTCTCCTGCATAGGGTCGTAGTTCCTCAAATACTCCCCCTGTCTGAGGTGATTATTAATAGTTTTGTAAGGATTTTCCTTTCCCTCAGGTGGCACTGCCAGCCACTCTGCAGTAAAAGGGCCTCAAATTTGTCTGGTTTTACTGTAAAGTGATTAATGGCCACAGTGCACAGCAGAATAAATTTTCATGCAGTCCTAAGCAAAGGAAAAGCCCACCTTCAGAGGAATTTAAAAATGTGAACAAGAGAAAGGTAGATCTTGCAACAAGCATGATTAAATTCAAATATTTTTGGCAGACCCTAAAACAGCACAATAACTATTGTACAGACAGGTTATTAGAACTCTTTCAGAGATGGTTTACACCATTCTAATCCATTATACAATATAAGAATAACAATGACTCTTCCTGACATCAGCAGAGAAAGATGAAACACAGAAGGTTAATTAGCACATAAAAAGCATTAAGCACTGGAACATTAGGAACAAACCCTTTCCTGAGCAATAGCAGTCACTAGTCCTGTGACTTTGTGTGGGATGCTTGGATTACCTCATGTTTAACAATGTCTGATTAAAGCTTTTAGTACTCTCGGATATTCTACAAGACCTTTTCTTTTGGAACTCCCTGATGTCAAATCTCAGTAAGCACCTGATGCTGCTGGGTTGATTCTTTGCTGTCTAATAGTTTGCAGTCGGGTTCACAGTGCAACCTTTTGCACAGCAAGAATCTGGAGCTCTCTCTTGCATTGATCACTTACATTTTCTGCATGTATAGTAAAGGCTTGAGGCCTCTGCCATAGCAGATTGATCTGAAACTGGTCAACAGGATCAGCATCATGCAGAATGCAATCAGACTGACAGATGATCTCACAGCGAGGGCAATCACAGATGCCGTATTTTTTCAACCAAGTAAAACTCAACACAACCTGAACAATTCAGTCCTTGCATACATGCAGATAGGCCATTCTACAAACCATTCCAGCTTGAGGTTATAGTCTTCACAGTTGCTTTATCCTCTCTGAAGATGGAGCATTTAGTACCCGTGTTTTGCAGGACAGGAGCAGATACTGTCTCATGGGCCCCCTGGCATGGATGGTATCAGGCTCTATTGCTCTATTGCTTAAAAATGCCTCACATCAGACAGACATTTCTGCAGCAGAACTGAAACTCAGGAGTCATTCTGAGAGTTCTAGACAGGTTATAAATTCCCTCATTCCCTTCCTGCGATTATTCATTTATATCTGGATTTCAAGGAGACTGTTCACTCATTTCAAGTTGCAGTGGTACATCAGCTCTTGTAAAATTAGAGAAAAAGCAGCTGGCACTACAAAGACTCCCACAGATACTGCCTTATACAGCAGAGACAGACTGTCACCAAATACTCCTTGCTAAATAGAGTGCACTTCAGGTGGTCCAAACTATTTTATTTTTTTTAATAATTAGATGCACTTATATATGCTTCCATACAAGGTAATCATAACAAAGCATCCTTAATGCAGAGCAACAGGGAAGATCTTCACTGAAAGTTAAAGCACACTTCTGTTCCTTCAGCCAACAAGATTTCTATTGCACCACAAGTGCCTAGTGGGGTATCCAGTTAGGTGTTGCTGTTCAGGCTGTGCTTACTCATGAACACAATGTCAGAATTTGACCTTTAATTATTCTTCCACTGCAGGAGGGATTAATATGTCTATGACAAAAATAAATGAAAGACAGTTCCTTCCTGTAAAGATTCTGTCATTTGAAGGATAAAGGTGATTACAGAGAAAATGTTGGTTCTAGTTAATGGATTATTCCTTTCTTAACAAAGTTCCCTTGATGTTATTATATGGCTTTTTGAAGACGAGATATGTCTTAATTCCTTTTAATGGCAATGTCAAATATTAATACCAGTGGGCCAAAGCAAAATGACTTCCAAAATCACTGAGGAGTTGCATTAGGACAAATGAGATCTCTGGGTTATGGTCTGTTATGCAAAGAAGGCATTTTGTAATTCAGAGACTGGATATTTCTAGGTCTTTATATCTAAACATAACAACTGTTCTTGCATGACACAGTTTCTCTCTTTTCCTGACTCTGCATGGGTGCTTTGAGAGGAAGACACTTTGCTGCTGAGATAAGCTAATGGTGGCCAGAGGCAAACCAGAGAAAAATCACAGTCACATTGGAAATGAAATTCATGCCAACCACAATACACACCAGGACTGAATTACTATCTGGAATTCCCTTCTCCTTCTGCTGTGTGACAGCTGAGGATTTATCCACCCAAAGGTTAAATTCTTATTGACAGGTGAGATAGAGTGCTGGGAAGGGGCTGGGAAAGGCTCCAGAGCAGATTATTTTGAGTCCCATCACACAGTGCATGCAGGACAACAGAAGGTGGGAAGGGTCTGGAGCAAAAGTCTTATGAGGAGTGTCTGAGGGAGCTGCAGGTGTTCAGCCTGGAGAAAAGGAGCCTCGGGGAGATCTCCTCTCTCTCTCTGCAAATACCTTAAAGGAGACTGTAGAGAGGTAGGGGTCTGTCTCTTCTACCAGGTAACAAGTGGTAGGACAAGGGGAAATGACCTCAAGTTTCACCAGGTTTAAACTCAATATTAGGAAAAACCTCTTCACTGAAAGGGTTGTCAATCCCTGGAACAGGCTGCTCAGGGAAGTGGTGGAACAGGGAGCCACCATCCCTGGAGATATTTAAAAGACCTGTAGACATGCACTTAGGGACATGGTTTAGTGGCGGACTTGGCAGTGGACATGAGGTTTGGACTTCAGGATCTTAAAGGTCTTTTCAAAGCTAAATTATTAATTAAAGTGGGGACCATCAATAGCTCCTGATGCCATAAGACCTTCCAAATTGATGAACTCAACTACTGTCTCCAAATAGTGTTACACCAGCTATGTCTGCATTTAGTACTCTCCTGTCACAGGGAATAATCAATGATATTACTGAGAGGGATGTCCCCACTCTATTTTTGCCTTTTTATGGTGTTGTTAGAAACAGTCTATTTGAATCTTGATAACTAAATCCAAGAGACATGAAAAAAAAAAAATATCCAGTATTAAAAAGTATCTCTGCAGGACTCAATGTTCCCCAGTAGTGAGACTAATCCTGTTTACTTAATTTGTACGCAAAAAACAATGCATTATTTCCATTTAAACAAATGCTATAATAACATGATGAATACTAAAATGCTCTCCAGTAGAACTCAGACATCTAGATTACATTGCTAATGGGCTCTGACTCACAATAATCCAAACTTTGAAGCCTTTTTTCCTCTTCCTTTTATTTAATTTTTAGAGTCTAATGATGCATTTTCTCCTAAAATGACTGAAGTAAGTCTTAAAATAACTCCCAAAGCAACAGATCTAAACATTAAATACAGAAGGTAAATCAGAAGGTAAATGCAGAATGCACAAAAGGCCTGCACAGCACAACTCAGTTAAGATCAAAACTGCCACCTTTGCACATCTCTGGCTGGGAGGGGAAACTTCTGCAGCTGTGGACAGTTAATTAGATATTAAAAACAATTTGGAAAGAAAGCCAGCAAACCCACAAAAAAGTTTACCCACAAGAAAAATAAATAAATAAGGCACATTATGTAAATACAAGAAATGCAAGAAGAAGGAGTTTCTGTCTAACAGAAGCATTTCTGTCGAGATAAGGAAAACACAAATAAGTGATGGGAAGCGATGTCAGCTCTTGAATGAGTAACAAACAAGAAACTATCTCCAACCAGAAAGGAAGCCAAAGAAGTCCTGCCCATAGTGGCCTCAGAAAGATTACTGGGGGAGACTGGGTAAGGGCAGGAAAGAAGCAGAAGAAATACGTTTTCTTGATTCTATATATGAACTCACGTATTCACTTACACCTAAGTAAATACACATATGTGTACACAAATACACACACCCCGTTATTGCTTTCCTTGAAATCCATGCATAAATATATATCTATATGTATCTGCATGTACTTGTACATACGTAGATGATTTCTCTCCCCTACTGCTTTCATGAAAGGCAATAGAGACTGGGAACTTATTCAAGACTCACTGCAAATTGAGATATATGACTATATTTCGTCAGGATGATGTCAGTGTCTGAAGCCCTCCAGGACAAATTTCTATTCTTTGGTTCGATTTCCAGCTATACAGTTATTGAACTATTTCTAAATGGATGCATAAACATTCAGTCTCTAATAAATGTGGACTAAAGAGACTCCCTTTTGGAATTAGGTCCTCAGATTCCCTGCTCAAGTACTCCCAATCATCCTTACATTTCTTCTTGTTCTTTTCACATGCCTGAACAAACAGTTTAGTTTTATGCCATGGCTCGAAAAGTTAGGACGTTCAAACTACCATCAGTCAGGGAAAGAAAGTCAGGAACTTAGGACCTTCTGCAGAGGACATCTACAATTTTTAAAGACCCCCCTGTTCAAAATGAATTAATTTGCACCCTCTGGTTCCAGGCTGCTGAACTCTGCACTTTCTTTGGAGAGTGGGTGTTGTATTATGAAACATTTCTCTGTTTCAGAGTAAATAATAAAGGGGGGGAAAAAACAGAATCACCAATAGCTATTAGTTTCTGCAAAGCTGTGCCTGGAGACTGTTCATTAAAGGGATACAAGGAATTGAAAAAGAGACAGTAAAGAATGCACAATGAGGGCTTTCAGGTCTAGATTAATACTCACTTTTGACCAGATGACTAAGCTGAAAAACTGGTAGAAAACTGCTTTTAATAAAGCCTTTAATTTATTTTTTTCATTAACTTCTCCTTCGATATATATTTCTCAAGTAATTTTAAATACAAACTGATTTTAAAAATAATTATTTTGAATACAGAGTGCAAGCCTTATATTTTGAAAGTGTCAGTCCAGGGTAAACTGAATTTTTCAAAAGAATCTGCATGTTCCCTTTGCAAAACATTTTACAAACTATTTGAAAGGTCAAAATTATTTCTTTAACTTGCCTTGAATTTATGAGTGAGACAAGACTGAAACCGCCCCAACTCATCATCCAGAAATCTCTGACTTGGTTTTGCTATCACTGAACTTCCAGGTCAGCTATGACAGTAGACATTCAGAATAAAGGCTTTACCATAACTGGAAGATCATTTTTATATCCCTTCAGGCAGTGCCCTGAAAGAATTTAATAGCTTTTATGGGAAACAACCTCTGACCACTGCTCCCATTCCTTGCTAGGAATTCTGGGGAGGTTGGAGAGGGGGAAACTTTACTGCCACAATTACCACACATACTCATATACCTTACAAATCAGAGTACTAAAAATAACATATATGTAATAATTGGAAGTGAAATTGACTTTCTTTAATTACATTTGGTGTTATATACTGTGATGCATTACTAAATACAGAAAATACTATCAGAAATGACAAAAATCCATGCTTAATTCAAACAGACCAATTACTTTAAGTGCTGTTACAGTCAGAAAAGTGATTCAAGGATAAGTATGGGAACACACAATGCTATTTCTTCAATAGCTTCCAGATCAAATTCAATATAAAAGTCGAAAGGTCAATTTTATTTTTTTTTTCCACTACCCCATGGCATCACAAACTCCCTGTTGGAGACTTGGAGAACTTGGCTGAATTCTTTTTTTCTTGGCATTCTCTGCCGCTGCAAGGATGATCATACATTAAGTTAGAAGACAAACTTTTTACAGGAAAGTCTTAATTTTTTTTAGATTTTATATTAGTCTAGAGGCTAGACATCCAGTATCCAAATATGCATGAATAACTAGGTAATGCACAACTGGCATAGAATAAATACTGAGAAGATTCTGTTCCTTGTTGAGTGAAGAGGTTCTTAGCCCCAGTTTATTCCTTCCTTTCATCGTCTTATGCAGCAGCACCAATGACAGAGACATGCAAGGGTTCCCTCCCTTACTGACTGCTGACTTGCAGATTGATGACCATAAACACGGTATATATTTCTCTGTAGCTGGGTCCTTAAATTCTATACATTCTACTATTCAAACACAGCAATCTCAACTGAAGCTTCTCTGTAGCAGTTCCAGCTGGGATGCACCAACAAACTGAAAAAGGCAATTTAATGACACATGCAAACTCAACCACACAGCACATGCAGGAAAAGCCTAACACTTCCTGGTAGTGTAAGATTTGCTAAACAGGCACCTACCAATACATGTGCTGTTGGTTCAACACTTCAAGTGCCAGATTCCCTGTATTTACATTAAACAAGGCATGCTCTGGAAAAGCCTGTTGAGAAATATGGCAGCCTTAGAGATGCAGAAGTGGTTGTCTGACAGCTGAAATCATGACTCAGAAAACAAGAGATAACTTATTCAAAACCAATAACTTATACAGATAAGGATAACAGGAAAATTAAGTAAAGCAGGCAAGGTGAAAGCAGCTTGTGTGCAAGTGCTGTACATTGCTTTTTTGTGTGTGTGACAGCCAGTGCTTCACATCACAAGTGATTTGCAGTGTTACACGTGGACTGTGTAGATGCATGCACTTCTCAATTTTCATTACAATACTCCTTTGCAAATTAAATAATGGCAAGAGTAGTGGCCTGCACAAAGGGACCTTGACAAAGGAGAGACCATTCCAGGATCAATAGCAAGTTGTAAAGTTATTAATAGCGTAATTCCTGTAGCTTATAATCAAAGGTGAGGCCCCTGAAAGGCAGGACTCGGAAATAAAACTGCCACCTAATTGCTGTGGGAAATACAACTTCCCACAAAACTAGTCACATTAAAAACTAAGTTCTTCCTACACAGCAAGAATTATCAAGAAGTGTTCCAAGTTAATGCATTATCAGTAAAAAAAAAAAATATATCTCTAAACCTAAAAATAAATAAATAAATAAAAATTTGAAAATAACTTGGAAATCAAAAAACTGTGGGTTTGGGATTTTTTGCTCTGTAGGAACCAAGCTCCATGGATTTGGAAGGTCAAAAATTCTTCAGTGGTTTCTTCTGTAAAATTTTCATAGAACACTTTTCTTTACCAGATGGCACTCATTTAATGACACCAAAACTTGAGAATAAAATATTACAAGCTACTTTTTATAGGTCTAATACCATTGTCATTGACAAAATGGATTCATTAATAATTAATAATTTTTTGTCTTACATTTTGTAATACAGATATGCAGACGTATGTAGGAAAGCAGTGAGACAACATAACTATGAAGTGTTTCTCAACAGTAAGATTAAGCTGGTGAAAACATAACTATTACTCATATTTCTCTTCAGAAATATGACTTAATATTCCTCATTGTTTTCATTTTCGCATTCAGCTTCCAAAACTCTTCTCAAATCCATGCTCTAACCATACATCTGTTTATTTGCTCACCCTAGAAGCACAGTTTCAACTGTTTATTATCCAACCTCATCTTACTGTGGGCAGCACACACTACTTTTAACTTATAGTCATTTTACAGCTTGGTAAGATTTTTTATGAAACTTGCCATGCTACCAATTTTTCTGTCACAAAATTTGATTACTGATGCCTCTACATCCAGAAGGTCAGCAAAATAAAACATTAAACTTCCCAGAAGGTCTTTACACACTGTTGCAATATGTGTAGAGGCACAAAAGATGCCCCTGTAGAGTAAAAATTGATTCAAAACACATCAGCACAGCTGAAGCTTTTTAGGATGATACAACAGTTCTGAATTCTGTTGTCGGTCCTTTAACAGGTGGGTAGACTTATTTCCACAGAGCACCATCTGACAGCCATTGACAAACTCATTTTTTCCCCCAGAAAATGAATGTCAAACACCATGATTTAGCATGGGATCTTCGTAAAAACGTTTTAAGTAAAATGATGCATTTAACTTGACCCTGGTCCCTTAAGATCATAATGGAATTGCCTTATTCCTGACTGTGCCACTTAATTTTGTTTCCTAAAGAATTTTAGAGACATTTCAAACGCTACTTCAGCCACACAGGGAGGAAGACTTTTTCTTTCACAGGTGGGAAAGGGAAGCATACAGGGGGTAGAAAACCTTCTCAAGATGACATGGCAAAGACTATAATGCCTAGCCACCACTTCCTTATCAGGCAGCACTCTCAGCAGCAGAAAGCTCCCACTGTGATCAGTGGGTAATAGATTTCTGTGCATCTTTTGAAACTGCACAAAGACCAGAAATGAGAGAAGTGGAAAAACAAGGCCTAAGTCATGAAGGAGTGTATCTATATCAACTCTTATCATTTCTTCTATAAGTACAGGAGAACCGCATGGATAAAGCATCAATCAACCTTTCCCCTGTTGGTGCTGCTCACAGGAGAACAGTGTATCATCCAAGAGAATTTGAGTGCTGCAGCTATCAGCTTTGAGGTCTTTAAAAGGTCACTTGTCCAGAACCAAGCCATTACCGTTGCTTGCTGTTACCTGTTCCCTCACAACAAGTGACAAAATCTAAAGGCAGGTGTCACATTAGGTTAAACGCCACAGTTTGGACCTTACTTCTACCACTGTCGCTTAGAAAACTTTTCACTAAAACTTCCACGTTTTACTTCTGTGAAACCTCTCCATTTCTTGTTGCAGACTTAAAGGCGCCTTACTGGAAAGGACCACATTCTTTCACTGAAGCTGTGTGTACAGATTTTTATCCGTCACTTCAGTGTAAAACAAGGTATATTTTATAGTAAGCACAACAATATTAAGGGCTTTTTAGGCTGTTCAGTGACTATGGTATATTTCTAAACTCCAAGTCCATTACTTTTCCTTAATTTAGCCAATGCAGAAATTATAATTCAAAATGTATTTCTGATAAGGGACAAGTAATTAACTAAGTAAATAATTTTCAGCTCCAACATAATACAGCATTACTATAAACATGGGACTTCTTTAAATTGTGCAATACTACTTCATCTTCAGAAAATCTCACCATTTCCACAAGGAAGACACCAAAGGATTGAATGGCTTTTAGGGATCAGCAAATGGACAAATTAAAACACTACTCCAAGGAACAGCATAACTTCCAGAGATCAGATACAGAAGGACCATTCATTATAGAAAACCACAAAAGCCCAGAGCTGGAAATGCTCTGTAATCCTAAATAAGTGATCTACCTCCCTCCTCACAGCCAGCAGTCAACTCCTGCCCAGAGCTGGCAATGTCCAGCTGGCTTCCTTGTGGAAACCCCTCCCACAAAATTCTTGTGAAAAAAATTATTCTAGTGGAGTTAACATGAAAAGGATGTCACATCCAAGAGAAGGAGAGGAAAGAGCACAAGGGCAGCTGGAAAGGACACCACACTCTCCACTGGGAGGAGCAGAAAGGCTGTGGCAATTTTCCATAACCTTACTGTCCTTCTGATACAGTTTGTGGGAAACTGAAAAGGTAAATTTGATCATAACTGAATTTACAGAGTATGCGAATTAACATCTCAGTACAAAGTCCTGAAACTCTTAAGCCTCTGCAAAACAAAACAAAACCAAAAAAAACCAAAACAAACAACCACCCAAAAAAAGGCCAAGAAACAGAGATGTGTTACTGGAATAAGCGATACTATGGTTCAAGTAACAAAACTGGTAATGGCAGTTTGCACATAGAGCATCTGGGCTGTTTGTAAGACATCCTTTTAAGATTTCTTTTTCTTTATTCTTGAAATAACTGTCAGAAGAATTTGGACTCTTTAAATTCAATTCCCTGTAAAAAGCAACTTTCTCATCACTACCAGAAGTCCACCTCAACAACACCTACCATGTACCTTGTAGCTTTGCCTGTACCTGTAGCATTCACTGTTCAAGCATTACATAGGACAGTAATTACATGGCAGTTTACTTGCTGGGTTGCTAGATTTTTGAGTCTACAGATTGAGTAAGTTGACAAACACTATGGCAGTCTTCTTCTTATGCTTAAAATAATTCTGTATCATTAAAAGGATGTTACAGCCTCAGTTGATTTCCCACTTAAAACCATCCTCATTTTTGTTTGTTGTTTCTTGGGTTTTTTTTTAAACAGGACTAGGCCAATTTCAAAACAAAAGATGTTTTATTTCTCTCTCATTCACCACTGAAAATCTGATAGTATATAGAGAATGCAAATAAAGATTTATAGTGCAGTTGTGGAAGACTACATATAAAATCTAAACTATATGCACAGGCACACACAAGATTATTTTTCCTACTGTGATTTAACCTTAAGTTTCCTTTCTTTTTATTCTGTTCATGGTAAGTCACCACATCAAAAGATTATGCATCACATTTTAAGGTAAAAGTATTTGCAGGGTTTTAAAACATACCATAGAAAATTTATTTTACCCACTCCTCATTTATTTTCCCTGTTACAGACCCGATATCCTAAGACAAGAGTGCTGAAAATACCACGAATTAAACATATGGAACAGTGTTCATATCAGTTGAGTGGGAGGCAGGGGGAACATAAAAAAAAAAAAAGAAGTATGGAAACACGCTTGCCTTTCACTCTGAGAGCCTGGCACAATGAGAGATTTGGTTTTTTCATTATTCTTTACACCCATCATAATGCACCAAACGTGCTTGGGCAGAGATTACTTTTCCTCAAGCTTCAGCCCAAGTAAAAATTTTTCGGAAGGAAATGCACCAGATATAGTGAAAATGCTAGCTCTTCCAGCTGGTTTAATGCCAGGAAGCACACCCCTGTGAAATTTAGTCCTAATGCAGAGTAGTGTGAGGAAGCATGTGAAAAAAGAAATGGTAATAGTTATTGTGAAAATTAATCTTTAAAGAGAACAGTTCTCAGCTTTGATAGCAAGCGGGTAGAGGCCATGTTGAACTTCCTTGCAAGCCTGTGTGACCCCTGCCTATCAATGTCAAAACTATTAATATTTTACTGAAAAAGTGTGAGAGGATTCCAACTTTGTCTGTCTTGTAGGTGTTGCTAAGCAACTTTGCTCCTTGTCTGAGAACTAGTTCTCACAGCAACCTTTCCTTCAAGCCAAAGACCTGTGTCCACTTGAAACGCTTTCTCCTTTGTCAACGAAAAACCCAGCAAGTTATATTCCACCCTTCCCTTTATACTTTCCTCTCTACCTTCCAGTTGAAAAGAAAGGAATTTAACACGTCTGAAATCCTCTACTTACCATAATCACTGTCATAGAACACTATGAATTTCTGCCAGCGCAGCTCGGTGACCAGTTTGAGCATGACGTCGTTGAGGCGGACGGGCGGGCGGGCGGCCAGCGTGTACTCCTCCTCCTCCAGGCTGGGGTTCAGGTGGCAGGCAGTGCGGGGGGAGCCTCCCGTGTTCCGCTGGACAAAAAGGTGCGGGATGTGCATGGCATCCGTCAGGGACTGCAGGGCGTTGGCCGAGGCACAGCCGGTGGACGTCACCAAGGCTAAGATCCCCAGGGTCATCAGGTCACAGGCTGCAGAAGACAAAAAAAATAAAGAAGGGTTTGAATGAGCTCAGCGATGCCTTTGGCAACCTACATGCTGGGAAGGGAACAAGACAAGCTTTGCCCTTGCCATCAACGCAGAGCTGAAATTATTTATATTACAGTATCAGCTGAAGCCTTTCAGAGTTAGGTCCTGCACCTTTTTTGCAGTAGGAGACAGTATCTGCAATCTGCACTGATATGCCAAAGCGGAGGACAGATAACGTAGCTACTGTCAGTTCTTGAGACAGCAGCAGATGTGGATGGAGATTATGGCCCTTGCTTCAGGTCATTCCCGGTGGAAGTAGGAACTGAACTCCCATCTTTTAAAACTTATTTCACTGCTTTAACCCCTTAATCTTCGTTAGGCACATTGGATGAAGATTTTGGACAATAAAGAGCAATTTACATTTCAAGGACTCGTGTTACACAGTAGAGTTGTAAAGGATTTTTTTAAACTGATGAAAAAACATTCACTGTGGGTCTCAGAGCAACGAAGAAGCAACAGAGGCACTCATTAGAACAAAGACAACTTATGAATGACTAAACAATTATTAACAACACCGTAGCTGTCTCTAAAAAGATCTGGAAAAGCATGTACCATTTAAAAACACAGCATATAATTTGACCCCATCTGCTTTTGAGAATGAAATACTAGGAGAATTTGAAACACAGACCATGTAGGAGGGCAGAGCCCTGGGAAGCTGGCTCTGCCACTCAGGATATCCCACACGTCTTGTTCTTCCCAGGGTTCCTCCAGGTAAGACAACCTGGTATTCAGCTGTGGTTGGAAAATGTTTCTAGCCAAGGCCCCCAGGTATATCTCAGCAGCTATTTAGTCAGTGGTGGTGCTAAGACTGTGTAAGAATACAAAGCAGCCAGAAATGCCAGTTTTTACTAACTCTCTTGAGTAAGTGGCAGCGAAGTTGGCCCTTGGAGCTGAGCACAGCAAACATCAGGGGTTAGCGTGGCACCAGCCCTGAGCATCCCCCAGGGGCACTTGGAACTGCCTTCTCCTCTCTGCCTTTGAAGAGGGCTGGGGGCAAGCTCAGGGTTTCAGTAGGTGTTTCAGACCCCAACAACCACCTGCCCAAAAAAAACTCCTGCTCTGCTCCTCCACCAGAGAGTCCTGCTGTAATAAAGCCAGACAGGAGGTAACCGGAGATGCTCCACCGTCACACTCTAGTCTGCAGGAGCTCGCTAACAGTGGATAAACGAAAGAGCCTCTGGGGTGTAACTCAGAGCCCCTCGGGGACACACAGAGAGCTGAAATTCAGCTTTCATCTGGAAGGGGGAGGCTGCTCACACCGGTACTGCCCCGCTCCAAGGTGACAGCCTTGGCACACGAGTGAGTGGGCTGCCCACACGTGCCACGTGCTGCAGGACTGCCAGTGCCTGTGAGATGTCTGACCCACTGCCTCTGATCTCCAGTGCAAGTGGGCTGAGTTGAAAGGTAGAAAAGAGAACACATCCATTAAAAGGATTTATTTTTCCACTTCTAAACACTTTTAAGTATATCTCCACCTTTGGAGGCCAGAAAGTCAAAGGAACTGGACAGGTTACAAATAATTAATAGTAATTAACAATTACCAATTAATATTAATTATGTAAAGGCTCAGTAATTAAATACATAAAACTGTTTCTAACACAACCAATGAACCACTTCATCAAATATCTTCTTAGACCAGGCAGAAAATAGATATATTTCACTTTGATATGGGATAGCAGAAGGAAAATGTTTGATCTTCTCTTTGCACAGGATGTACACCATGTATCCTGATGCAACAGAGAAAGATGAAGAGCTTTTAAAATTATTTCCTTGATGGTCTTTACAATAAACATATGTCAGCAGCATTATCTAAATTTACTCTGTGTTGATTATAGTTATATGAAATTGTTCTTTGTTTTTCCTGAGAGCTGACCTGATTTAACAGCAGGGAGGCATTATATTTGCCAAATGGGAGACCCAGGTTCGGGAACAGATTTGATTTCCCAGGCTTCTTGCCAGAGAAAACTGAACATGTCATACAGGTAATTTATTTAGTCACAGTAGGGGAGGGAACAGAGAAGGGGGAACAGAGGGAGAGAACAGCAGAGCTGAGCCATAAACCCCTGCAGAGATCACCAGCCAGCAAGCTTTGCTGTCACCGAGGGTGAGAGAAGCAAGCAACACGGGTTTGTAGCAGGAACAATTTACTTGCAAAGCAGACAGAAGGAGAGAAAAAACAAAGCCTGTTCTGATAGGAGGTCGCATTCAGAGAGTCACTTATTTGTGCAATACAGAGCTGATCACCAGTTGTTTAACAAGAAAAACATCCATTCAGTGGTTGACACTAATCAAAAGCTGCTTGCTTATTAGCAGCAAAAACACCAGAGAGATGACAGATCATGGCAAATGGGCCCCCTTATCTCCCAGCACAGCCCACCAAACAGCTGAAATATCTCAAGAAAGACCATTTCAGTTGAGGCATTTTCCCAGTGTTTTCTAGTTTGTGTACATGGGTTAAAAATGAAGAATTAGCCAATATGCTTCCACGCTCTGATATTTTGTCAATTGATTATGTTCTGCCTGAAAGCATATACTACATAGTGTTTTCTCCTATTGCCTCTCTGTTTTAAAATAGCAGGCAATAAAAACTGGAATGACTAAGGAAAAAAGGTTTCATGTTTTCTGACTTGCTTTCTTTAGTCAAATCACAGAATGTGAAACAGAACGTGTCATTTCTAATAGAAGACTTTCATTATATAAAAATACAATGGATTCCAAGAAGTTCCTCTCCACATTTATTGCACTGAAGGGTGAGAATTAGCTTTGAACACATGAAGTATTTCTTTTTACATGAGTAACACAGTGGGGAACTACTACATAACATACTCCATTTAAAAACTCATTAAGTCTTCAGATACCTCAAAATTCCTTAGCAAAGGAATGTTCAACAATTATACAATCTCAGAAGAAAAGTCTGGTGACCACATTTTTTTTTTTATTTTTGGATTCCCCCTACAGTCCTACACTTTTTTGCACAGAAAACTAACATGAGAAAATGCATGCAATTTTCTGTTTTACTTCACACTAGCTATGGATTTGTAGTGACAATCAAACATCTCTGACTATGAGACTGAATAAATCATTAATTCTGCATATCAGTTGCAGCTTCATAAGCACTCAAAACAACCTTGAATTTTTGCATACAAATTTCATAACCCTGATCTTGATTTTCTTAAAGTTGAAATACAGAGATTTGAAATGCTTTGGTCCATGTCAGCCTATAAGGGGAAAGGGGAATCAAAGCACCTTGAGAACTTTAGTGATCTTTAACTACTATATTTATGGCTATAGGAATGTAATATTATTATAAAAGAACTGCTTTCATATTTATCTTGTAGATATATTTATTTAGATAGGTTTCAAGAGATAATGCTTATAAATTATTTGTTCCACAGATAAAAAGACACAGCAATCCTTCCTCCAAATTTGACTGCTATTTAAACAATGAGTTATTAGTTTGCTCTAGTGAATGCCTTCATCACCATCAGGCTTCACTTTAAGAAGACATCAGCATCCTAAAAATCGTACAGTAAGAAATGTGCATTCCAAGGATGAAAACATGAACATTATCCTACCTAAAAATTAAATCTGCATTAATCCATCTGAGCAACTTAAGTCATGCCATGTGGCTTATCCAGTGTTGGCCTCCATCAATAGACCATCTCTTAGGGTTATTCTTGGATTTCATTAAAGTATTCCAAACTATTGATTAATCCAGTTCATAGTTGTTTTGGGGAACTATCTCTCCTAACCTATTCTTTTGAAGTCTGTTTTCAGAAATTCCCCTTTCCACATCTGCTTGACATTCTCTCTCTTGAACTGTTATTTCCATTACAGTGTTTCACAAGACACTGTCTGCTTTCTTCTCCATCTATTGCCTTGTTTTTTTTTCTATTTAGCTTCTCCGTGTCACCTCTGTCATGATGTTGGCAGAAGTAACACAGATTAATATATTTTGGGCATCTTCTAACTTCCACTTGTCTAACTTGACTTTTACATCATAGCAACACGTACTAAACTTTTCTCTCGTTCTGTGACCCGCATCCCTAACTCCAGTCACGTCCCATGAAGCCACATTCAAGCCTGGAAGAACAGCAGCTATGACATTTCAGATTGCACCTTATCCACGTGACCTTATTCATCAGTGGGACTCGTCACAGCACATGAGATGATGCAAGAATTTTACTTTGCTGCAAACATCCTGCTTGAGGTCTTGCTTTTCTACCAGTGCTTTTTGTCCTGCCATTCTATTTCTGAAGACAGGTGCAGATGGCAAAGTCCTGATTTGGCACCATCTTCATAGGGATATTTGCATTAAGAGCTTTAGTTCAGATCTCTCTGTAATTAAATCCCTCTCTCTACAAACCACAGGGAATTAAAATACTCCAAGAGAAACTGTTATCTTGCTCCTGGCAATGTGACAACGTGACCATCTCTCAGACTCCCTTTCAGCGGTTTCCTATTATTCAGAAAAGGGTAGGAACTTGTTCCTTCGTTTCCTCCATTATCAAAAGACCAGCTGCCAGTGTAAATTCAGATCTAACAATATATCCACCTACTGGCATTCACACTGCCTCTTCAAACTTCAATCTCATTCTGTCTCTCACGTCTGGGCATCACCGTAGCTGGCCCTACCCACTCTGGAGACCACCTGATACTTGAGAAATCCTCCCTAAATTTTTAGTTCATTTTTTTCTTTTTTTTTTTTTTCTTACTGTACTGCGAAGGACTTGCATTTTAAAAAACGTCACTTGTGAAAACTGAGAGGTTTCTGCCCTTTTTCTTGGAAAGATTTTCAAATGAAGGAAGATAACTTCAGATCTGCTGTAATACTCTGCAATGAAGTGATTAACAAAGTTGGCACTTAAGTATCTGTAATTAGGTTCGAAAGCCACCTTCCTGCTGAGATGAGGGACTTCATGCTTGCCTCAGTACTACTGCCTCAGTCACTGACAGAACACTAATTTTTCACTTTATTTATCTTTGAAAACCAGTAGGGAAAAAATTTTATCATTAAAACATCAAAGTACAGAGAACATAGCAAATTCTGAGGGGGGAAAAAAAATCAAACTATTTTTGGGAACCTAAATCCTACTGTTCCATGAGATTATCGAGGCCTGTAATATCTTCTGCTGAAAGTGCATATTTAGCAGATCTATCAACTGAACTAGCAAGCAGATGCAGAATATCACGAGCTATATACACATAAAGTATTGTATTATTCATGTGTACAAAATTTAATCAGCAATTTTTTTCATTATCAAAATCATATATAAAAACAGATCCACATAAAATTTTGGAATGAAATAGTAGAAGAGCAAAGAGTTCTGAGATAAAAATATATCAGTTCTGAAAACTGATAAAACTGTATCTTAAGATGCAAGGTCTGTGGGAAACACACCCATAGAGGTATTCTCAAATTAAATGGAAAAAGTCCTTCTGGGAGGTTGTTGGAGCACTGAAATGAGATAGAAAGGAAAGCAATACAAGGAGAAAAACTGCAGCCACCAAGGAATATTTTAAAATCAAGAGGATGAAGATACAATTCTTTTGGCTAAAGCCAAAATAACACAAACCAGAGAACTGAGTATTTTCACACATGTGTAAACAAAACCTAAATATTTCTGCTGTAGTACATGAGAAATTTCCATGGAGTCAGGGTACAAGCCCACAGCTAATTCAGTCACACAGAAAAATAGGAAAAGACTACTAACTACCTACATTTCTTCTCTTTATGCCTCAAAAGGCCCTTAAATGCTTTTGTGCAAGACCAGTTGATGAGGTAGAAAAATGATAGAATAATCTCATTATTATCACCAAAAATACTTCTATTAAAATACTGAACGATAGAAAAGTTCACTCCTATTATTGGTGTATTAAGAACAACACCAAAATTAGTATTCTAAGCACTCACAGAACCTAAATGGGGTTTCCTGAATAATATTTTATTCCTTATTTCACATTTTATTATGTTTCTTACTCTTCAGCTTCTTTCATTAACTAAGAAATGCAATTCATAATGAATTTGCATCATTTACACTTAATATTATTCAGTTATTCTTCCTTTGGATACTCAGCAATTATTATATTTTATTTTGTTTCATTTCTGGAGGCTTTTACTTACCTTTATGTTCTGTACTCTCACTATGTTTCTACAAATAACAAAAAAATTAATTTTTTTATTAGGAAAATCTTATCCAAAGCTATATAAATTACTATGTGACAAGTGATTAATATAGATAAAAATAATAAACATAGACAGCAAAATCTTTTCTGTAACACTTTCATTGCTGTATCACCCTATATGTAGTGAGGATGGATATTTCTTACTCCATCATCAAAACAAAATACATCTCAAAACAAGAAAGAAAATTCACAATCAGACAATTAGCCCTCTGTGGTTTGATTAAAAAAAAATAAAAATAAAACCAACTAAACCCCCAAAGTACCTCCAGTTAGATGTATCCATTTTTTGGATATAACACTTGAGAACAATAAATATTGCCCCCTTTCATTTAAGCAATGCTTTGCCTGTATCCAGGATCAGGATACAGGCCTCCTTAGATCCTGCATTCCTTGATGGGATTATTTTGGAAGCCACGGGAAAGTCTGACCCAGCCTCCCCATAGTTTCTGACTGGAACTGCGTTGCCCTGCTTCCTCACATTCAGAGCCCAAATGTGCTGCCAAGTCTTCACCCAAGGAGTGAATTTCACGTGGTGAAAGTTCTCCCTGCGTGTAACAGCACATTGTGAAAAGGGCCTTGGAGAGCGTGGCACGAGCCCGGCATTCAAATTACAAATGCAACCACTGACAAATACTGCAGACTCGCTTGCAATAAATATAAATAAATAAACTGATAACCAGTCTGAGTATCAAAGAGGACAGAGCACGCCTGGACTTTTTCATATAGATCTTGCTGGACTTTAGAGAAACATGATGTAAGGAGCCATGTACTCAACGCAAAGGCAAAGCAGACTAATGTTTACCTCCTCAAAATCCCCATTTTCACGAGTCTCCCAGAGAAACCTCCCTTTACATGTCCTTTTTCTGAAGCCATGAAACCCACAATGGGAAGAATTCTCAACAATCACTGCAGGGCTGTCTCCAGTTCCAAGAAGCCGAGAGCACCTTCTCCTGCCAGTTTGCAAGCTCAGGAAGAGCTCCAAAATCCAACATACACCTCATTACCAGAGCATCTCTCAGCAAGAGGTACTTTCCCTTGTGTCAATATGTATGCTGTAAGGTCCTTAACAAGTGATTGACAACAGCAGAAAAACCTGGGGCCACAGTTCCTAAAAATCACAGATTTAGAGCACCAAAGCTAAAAAATATGTAAGTCATCCTGTAACGGGATCATTAATATCTGTGCATGAATAAAATGCTGCCAGCAAAGCACAGGTTACCACCAACTCCATGAAAATGAGAGAAGTGCTTTGCTGTCCTGAGGCAAGCTTGAATTTTTTGTTTTAGTGCAACCATGGAGGAAACACAGTATTTGTCAGCAGTGGAATTGCCTTTGTTAGACCTCCATGGGGTTCTTTTGCAGCTTGTCTCCTAACAAATGCCAACCAAAACAATTATGGTAGATAACATATACTGAAAAACTTAATAATTACAATTTCTGCTTCTGAATTCTTTCTCCATCCTTCATGATGTTTTTTTCCTTAGAAAACCAAGATAAGGGAATCTTAGGTGTTTTTTTCTTAGCAACTGAATCTTAGCAACTGAAATAAGACTGGCAAGTCAGCTGATAAACATTTTCTTTTTTTTCTTTTAGAAAAATCTAGCATAAATTTTCTGAGTAAAGTGTATAGCTCGACTCTTTAGCCTACAACTTGGGTAAAATTCTCAGCAGGCCAGCTCAAAGCACTTCGTGATCCAAAAACTGCATCATTGCTTACATGTTTTAAGCCAATGATTATTATTTCAGCTGGCCATCACTACGAGGAAAAGATTCCAGCAAACCAGTACGTAAATACATTATTATGCATAGTTAAGGGTCAGAATTATGTCAGAATATCCCTGACAAAGCAGCATCAAAAAACACCTCAAAAACTAAGGAAAGCATCAGATTTTGAAATGTTTACCAAAAAGCTCTGGGAAAATTGCTATTAAAGATCCTCTCCCACTTTTTGGGCTGTCTTTTTATTATTTTTCCATTATGGAGCATCCTAAGCCAAACAAGCAGGAAAAATAGGGGAAATATTTAAATTAAAAAAAAAATCAAAATGGGAGTTTGTCAGTATTTTTGCTACTTTATTCCCCCTCCAGAAGCATGCTAACCATTGCTCACAGAACAGAGGCACACTGGTGAGGTGGCCTTCCTTGTGCTGCTTTGCCCTCACTGCCTGTCAGCCTCTTTTTGGGGTCAGCAGTTGGCTCCACATCCTTCGGGTCACTGCTCAGGGCCCTAACAGGGAGCCTCATTACTGCCCAGTGACTCTGGCTGCTTAGGAGCAGCAGTATCTGGGTCTCCAGCTTCCTTTGAACTATGTGCTGTATGACTCGACACCTTGTAGGCCAATTCTCAGCACGTATAAACTCACAGAACAACACTGACACAACCAGAACCATCCTACACATCTAAATAATACTCATTGTGCATTATTTTCTCCATTACCCCCTCAGCTCAGCATCTTCAGTGCACTGTCATCGTTGGCTTGCACACAGATTACTTTTGGTATGAAGGCTGCAAAATGCTTTCATTTTATAAGACCATATAATGAACATCCAAAATTGCATAAATCCCTTCCCTAGAAAACATACTGACTGCAACAACCGGAGGTTTAAAGGAATATCATTAGAAAGTCAAACCAAAAAGACATTTCAGTGCACGATGACATTCTTTGTGTCAGCACCAACCCACTAAATCACTAGTTCCCATCCTTGGAAAGTTAACCAGGAGCAGGGAAAAGGAGAAATCTGGACAACTCTTCTGTTTGCATTTATGCAGATAAAGATATTACTCCAAAAATGGTAAGTAATATACTACAGTGATAAAAACAAGACTTGTGGATTTAGTTTAATTTATCGAGTATATTAATAACTCCCTTCAGTCTTTGATGGTCAAAGATAAAACACGAAAGTCCTCCCACACCAAGCACAAGTAAAACTGCTCTACTGGCAACACAGTTTAGTTTCCATGCAACTGAGTGATGCCATCAAGTGGTCAACAAATGCACCAGTTGTTTTCCAAGTAAGGTTTTTGGGTTAATCTTCATTGAACACGCTGCATTTTGCGTGGAAAAGCTACTACCATGAAATCAGCACAAGGCATGCTCCTCTGATAAAACTGCATTACTTGGGAGCACTGGTGACAGATAAAGAGATGGCCTTGTTTTTCCAAAGGACAGCTCTGACACTGCTCTCTGGCTCCTCATAAGAAGGAAAGTCTCTGAGAGCACAAACAGCTTTGTAACTGCTTTAGAGTTGGTTTTTGCTCTTGGCTTTGCAGCTGGGTGGATATGGATGACCACACCAGGAAAGATTACATAATGTAGGTATTAAAAATATTTTAAAATTTCTTTGAAAATAACTTGGCAATGCGAGTGCTTAAGGATGTGAAACATCCTGGAATTTGAACCTTTTCTAGTTTTCTGTTTTAATAATAAAAAGATTCTTAAAGGAGATAAATAGAATTTGGATGGTACAGAAGTTCTGCAGAATAACTGTGCTTCTGTTTTCTCAGCAAAATGCAATTCCATTAGTAAAGATTTTCTACCAAAATCATAGCTTGGCATGATGTTTAGAAATGCGAATAAGCATTTCTGTTAATTTTGAATAGTGGATGGTTTCACAGAACTACACATTAATCACAATGGCATCAATACTATTTTAAGGTCCTAGGTGGAACTGAATCACCTTTGCCTGTTTTTTCTTTTCCCCCTTCAACACTAGTTCTGAGGTAGAACTAACTGCAAATCATCCTAATTATTCAAGGGTCATAACTGCTTTTCTGAATTCCACGTATTTGATCTCTCTTCTCTGTAAGTTCCTCAATAATTGTGTTTTCTTTTGCCCTTCAACACGGAATAAACTGCACTTTTTCACCCTCTGCTTCTTTCATCTGCCTTTCATGACAAATCATAACGACACAGAAGTATTTTGTACACCTTCATTAGCATTCTGCCGGGATGCTTGACTTTGCTGCCTCCTTTGGGACTATTTTACTTGCACACGCCGAGTATTATTTTAACGTCAGCGAGGCTCAGGCTCAGTTCCGGCAAGCACAAAAGGAAAACACTCCTCTGCCATTTACCAAAAGCAGTCAAACACAGCAGCTCCAGACAAGCTGATAAAACCTCCCAGCTCTTTGGTACTGAGGAACTCATTTGGATTCTGAGCGGTGTTGACAACCAAGGAACACGTTAGCCCTGCCTGCCCGAGTGATTAGCAATAATTATAACAGATACAGATGCACAAAAAGTGCCAAGACAAACTTCCATTTGGGGGGGGTGGGGTGGGGTGGTATCTTAAATTCTTCTGCTTTGTATCATGCCTGATGCTGAAAGCAGGAGGGATGAGCATCAGCCTAAGCATCACGACATTGCTTCTGATCAACTACAAAAGATTTCTCCGTTCTGTTGTTTCCCCAGCACGTGCCACTCGCTGCACACACTCCCACTCACCCAGACATTTTGGGCAAACCAAAACACAGACGCACGATCTCTTTTCCCATAACCAATCTGCCATTGTGCTCAGTAAGACGCCTACTTGGAAACAACAAAGTCAAATAACCGCAAACATCCCTCCAGAGCAGCGTTTCATGTCCTCAGGCTTAAAGGAAGGCTCTGGGGTTTGCACAGCGCTATCAGGGCTGCTGTGCTACGAGAAGCAAACCATTATGTGGCTCAAGGCAAATTCACAAAAGCTACTGTTGTCTCATGCATGGACAGCAAGTTCCACACTCCAACAATCAGTTCCAAAAATGCACAGTCCTAAATCTTATCATTGTCCCGTCTATGATTTCTCCCCTCCAACAGCTGTTACATCCACCAGCAAAGTGGAGAGCAGTACTACATGAGGCAGGTGAGACACCAGAAATAATTCACATACCCCAAGAAGCCCACTCATGGCGAAGGAGCCAACTTATCTAAACAACCTTCATTTATTTATGCTGAAAGACTTGTGTTTATGAATCTAGTTGTGACTCGGTACATATTTATAGCATATATTTATTGACAAACGTAAGGGTTTGGTCTACTGAAAGATATTTGCAACGTATCCCATACTTACAATTGCGTTCAAGGATTATGCAAAAATCTCAGCCTAGCAACAGTCTAAAGCTGCTCTGTCATTTTCTAAAATCAACTTTAAAAGGAACAGTTTCTTCTTTCCTCATTCATGAAAGACAGAACGAATTCCAAAATTACTTTTTCTCAATACTAAGAAAAATTTCCTGTCCTCATTCATCCCTAGTATTCCTGACATAAAACCCACTTTGCTTGCAGACCTCCAATCCCCAATGCCTCCCAGTGCTACAAGACTGGGAGGCAGTAAAATACAGTAAATCTGCATTTTCCAGTTTTCCTTTTAGCAGTTGCCACGGAGTAACTTCAAACACCACAATAACTTTTCCAACAGCTACTTTCAATTATTGGAATATTACTCTGAATTTCTCTCTCCCCTTCATCTCTGCACAGCACAAATGAGGGGAAAACACCAACATTCACAAATTGTCAGGATTTCTCATCTGGATACCTGAAATTAGCCAGTTGTCCAAATGCGTTTAACACCTGATAGTTCCCACTGCAAGCCTGAGGCAAGATCTTCAAAACGGCTCAACATTTACACACCTCTTTGCCAGAGGCAGCTTCAAGACCAGGCCTCTTCTTTTGACTCTTAAATGAGACCTGAGCTCTTGGAAATTTTTCCAGATTTGGACTACAAATTTTTGTTGTTGTTGTTGTTTTTGTTTTGTTTTTGTTTTAACTATCTTAACCTTCATCTCTGGAGATAAACAGATATTGTATTGGTGACATCCAGGCTTACTTCATACCAGTACAAACACAGAATACTTTTTTAATATCCCATTATTAAATATAATATAATTAAATATAATTCAAAAATTGGTCCAATTACATCTCACACCTAAGGTTTCTCCCCACATGAAAGTCACTCTAGGAAAGGCACTATTTGGACTAATGGAGAGGAAACCATATATAAAAGACCTGCTATTAAATCACCTCACCTTCCTCTGAAAGATATTGTTTCACTTAAAGCCTCTCCTTTCTGCTGTTAAACAATTCCTTCAAATGAATCTGATTTCAGTGACTGCATAATAGAAAACTGTCAGAGTAGATAGATAATACAGGATAACTTGAGCCCTGTGACATAATCTATACATAAATATCTTTTTACACTTCTGATTAGGTGCTCCCTAGGCTTTATTACTAATAAAGCTTAACTGGCTGTTACGTTTTATGTTTGCATTCATATAATCTCATTATAGAAAACCCTCAGGTGATTTTCTTTATTCACAGACTAAAACCAAAATAATTTTGTCTCTGTCCTCTTACCACTGCATTTGAATGAATCCTACAGAATACCAAGAGAGCTGTTAGAGTTGTGGTCAGAGGCACAAACAGTTACTAAGGCATTATCACATGTGATGGGACAAGTAATGCTAGGTAAGGAATTCAGTATCATACCTTCCTGAATCTACAGGGCATTTTAACACCAGTAACCATTGCTTGCACAGAGAGTTAAACACAGATGGAAGGAAAATGCCTAAACTGTCAAAAAAACCCTCATACCAAAGAAGCTGGTGCCTAATTCCTAGCTATGTGCACAGATTGGTTTAAGGAAAGAAAAAGATTCACCTCAAATATAGAAGTAGAAAGAGTAGGAACCTGCTTTCAAACATAAACTCCATTTTTTACCAATTAAAAAAAACAACTGATTTATTAGAAAAGTGAATTCCTAATCAAGAGTATCAATACAGATATAGATTTTTTTTGTTTGTTTATTCATAGGTCGTGAGTTTCCCACTAAAGGCTTTAGTTATTGGATCATATAGATTTTCTGAGAATATGTGTTACAGTCACACACTCAAGCCACAAGCCAAATAAAAAAGTTCAGAAGTTGAATATTAGAAAGCCACAGCACCTACAGCCTTCTTGCTATTCTCACACAGGCATAAGCATCAGGGAATTTTCCTGTGAGAAACACTCAAATTCTAGAACTGATAAAAATCAAGTTCCAGCAGGGTGCCAAAGACAGCACAGTGTCAGCTCTAGAGCCTGGATGTATTGACAGTAACTGTGACATATTCCCTGCCAGGCTAAGGTGGGCTTTTTCAGTTGTCATTGTACGATTATTATACTCTGATTTCTTTTCTTTTTATTGCACATCATCTTTATAAAATCACTGTTTCATCCAGAGCATAAGCTATATACACCACCTAACTTGTCACATTCTTAATACCATCTATTCATCTCTCATAATCACTGCATTTTTTCACAAACTAACCTGACTCCAAGGTGGGAAATGCATGGAATCAATATCCAAGCCTGACAGTACATTCTCCTCTAGAATGCCACTTGTCTGACTGCTAATAACCCACACAGTTTGGGGGTTTTAAAGTTTCCCAAATATCTCCACAAGTGAGGCATTACCTTCTGAGGTTAACTCTCCAGACACATCATGTCTCAGAGCTCTAACACTGTAGCCCAGTTCTGCAGACTCAGTGCTTACTATCAGCTCTCCATTGACTGCAAATAACTCTTTCCCAGGGATCCAATTCCACGAGCATTAGGCCAGGAGATAATTTTTTGTTCAAGTATCTCTAACAGTCTAAATACATACCACAGATTTAGAAAGCACATGCTCACCCACCCCTCCCCACATCACCTAAGGTGAGTTCTACAGAGACCTTGAACATTTTCGGCAGAAATTTATTGCACACACAGAACTATGAACCACTTGTATTTTGGACCTGATTCCTCTGCAGCAGCAACTTTTTTGAAACCAAATTAATATATTCCCTCACAGGCTGAAACTCTTTTGTGGTACAAGGAAAACTATCTCCTGGATAGACATGTCAGCTGATTTCTCAGGGGGACTTTCTGTCACAGAGAGTCTCCATTTTCACATAGTAAGAATATATTGATATAGTCCAACTCTACATCTTGAGACTGTCTGTCTGGCAGACAATGACCTTGTACGTTTATTACTCTCAGAAACTCCTTGGAGACCACTTTTATTTTTCAGATATATTTAGACTGACAACTATTTCTCATTTCTAAAAGAGAACAGTGATTATTTTTTCCTCCTCCTACAATAAGAGGGTTCTTTAGCCATAGAGCCCAAGGCATAATACATTATCCTTGGCCACAGCACCAGTGAAGGTGTAAATGAAACCCTGGCCCAAAGCAAGCTTACAGCTTGGGGAAAATTTGGCTCCTTCTCGTATGCTTCACGCATGACATGAAGGTGTAATGGAGCCACATATTAGATGCTCCTTCCTCACAGCCCTCTCCTGGTGCAGGGTTGCTGCCCCATACCAGACACAGCCTGAACACTCTGGAGACCAAACAAGAGAGTGATTGTCATGGACACTCAGGCCCCCTTCATTGCACAGAACCTGGGCAGTTAGGGAAAAATGGTTTTCCTCACTTCCAGAACAAGTCCCTTCCAGTCTAAAAGACGTTTCTGTGGAACATAACAAAAACCAAATTTTTTTTTCTTTCTTCTCATTTAAGATTTTACCAGCATCCTTGGTCCTCTGTGCATGCAGGAGACTGCGCTGTGCACTTGTTTGTGTTGGGAAAAGGGGGTTCTAAATGTAAAGAGTGCTTACCATTTTTCCTCAGATTAGTGATACACTTGATTAACTACTCAGGTAACTCATAGGATTTAAGTGTCTTCAACAACAAAGCTGGAAGGTTTTTTTGTGAACAATGAACAAATATATCAGCTAACCTGTCAGAAAGACTGCAAAACAAAGATAGATAATAAGATGTGTAGAGTCCTAATAGAGTCTTCATTAGCTCCCTCTTGAGAGTGACAACTGGATCATACTATGGGTAAAACATTTTTTGACATCTGTTAATAATTTATTTATGCTCAGTTTGGCAGCAGAGTAGGAATTTGGTAGCATATGAATTAAGCTCTCAAAAAAAAAAAAAAAACACTCACAATTATTTTCAAAAATCTGAAGATTTCAACTAACCAACCAAATCACATGCAGGTTGCATCATATCCAGCTTTCCCCTGAAAAGGTGCACTCTGAATAAAAAACACTCAACATTCATGCTCAAGGAGGACCAGATGACCCACTGTGGTCCCTTCCAATCCATTCTGTGGTTCTGTGATTAATGTAATATTAGAATAATACTTAAGACACGTGAACAATTGGTAAGCTCTTCAAGTAGGCAATGTTCAATTTATAGACTAATATTAGAATATATAGAAATGCATAATGAAAAGAAAGACGGGTTTTTTTCTACCAGTGCTCTCAGCTACTGTTGTCTCTGTTTTACACATGGAAGGTAACTTTCACGTTGTGTGAATATACCCTTTTTATTATTCAGCACAGGATGCTCAGTATCCAACCAGCTGAACTGCATCAAGCCCCAGGAGCCAACACAGACTTCTAAACAGGGACCTGGGGTGTACACAGAGCCCCATATTAGACAAGCAGCTAAAAGATCTCTTTGTGCCTGACAAGGAGCAAATTCACTGGAAAGCAAATATGATTCAAAAAGAGTAAATATTTTGAAGTGACAAGTTTGTTGCCCATTGACCCTTGCTGAAGTAATTTAAATATAAAGCTCTACAAAGCAAAAGATCAACCAGAAGTTTCATATGACAAAAATATGAAACTTTGCTTAAACAAAGATTAAACAATTTTTATTTTAAATCTAATGTTGACATTTCAATCCAGGTAAGGTCTTTTTTTTTCTTTTTTTTTAAACCACCTAAATACTTGGAAAAAAACCCCAAAACATAAATGCATAATTTCATTTTGATTCCAAAAATGCAAAACAACAGCACTCAGCTGAAGTAAAATGCACCAGCCAGAACTTGCACTCTCAGCTAATTAATATCATGCTACATCCAAAATATCTTCCATACCTGTCTATCCCAGCAGTCCACTCCCATGGAATACCAGTGGGCAGCACAAACAATAAGTCAGTAACACTGGTTCTGTGGCTCAAATTCTCTCTGAAGGCCTCAAGAAAAAGAGTTTGTGCAAATGGGATGGTGATTTGCAGCCCTGACTGTATATTTATACATCACATCCACATATATGGATACATCACAACATACTTCTCATCCTTCCAGAGCAAACCAGTATTGCTAAATGCCTTTCAAACTGACCTGCAAGCTTTCTGAAAAGTGTGTTGGGCACAAAACTATGGTGACTCATACACTGTTTTTTTCTAACAGATGTCTACAGCATCTGTTGATGCAGTTACAAGGTAAATTCCTTGAGGGCCAATTTTTAATGTGCCAACACAGCAAACTAAACTCTGCCACAAATCCCAGAGCAGGTGCAGTTCACACAGAGCACTTTATGTTCCCTGTGGGCTGATGTTCAGGTTGACTGTCTCTCTGGGGTGCCACTGACAGAGTCAAAGGTTCTTGACATGTCAGTCAGGGGCAATTGCAGGTCCTCACGACCCTTATCAAGTTGCTTGATGAGTTCACCAAAGACTTCTGGTCCCACTCATATCACCACCAAGTTCTCCCATTCCTTCCTCCCCACTTCATACTCAAGACAGGATTAGGTTGAGCCCTCTGGTTCTGACCCACACTTAACATCACCCCTACGCAGCCAGGACATCCTGTGGAGCTCAGCTGCAGCTAAAGACCCAGTGCCCTCACCTGACACTTCATCCAGTCCACATGCAACTTCATCCCATAAGACAGTCGCTATTCCCAAGGGTCTGAAAGCTAAAAAAATTTGGCAACTGGTTGGCCTCTGTGAGTTCCTTGGGGTGAGCAGCAGCTGGCAACTTCTTGCTTCAGTTCTTTGCTATGAAAAGTGTGAGATCTCAAGGGCAAGTTACACAAAGCCTGCAGCATAAAGCAGTGCCTGGCTCTCTCCTACACCTTGGGTACACGCCAGCTAAGATGGTGACTGAATCTGCCGAGCACAATTCCCAGCTTCCGTCACTCAGAAACCCTATCCAAAAATGACTGGCTTTCTATCTCACCAAGAATGCCAATGTTTGTTTAGAGTGCAGTGAGTGCCACAATAAGCACAACACTTTCTGCCACTTACACAAATAAGGACAGACTAAACTTTTGTTATCTACAGGGTCAATTGGATTTAGCTGGGAAACTTCATTTCTGATCTCTGCACATTTGACAGAAGAAAAAGGAGTCACCTGAATAATTTATACATGAATGATAGCAAGGTCTAATTTCATCTGTGTAGTTATCTGTTTATTTCTTTTATTTGTGCTCTTCCTGAAGTACTTGTATGAAGCAGGCAACTGTGTTCTGTTTGAGTGGTTAATACAGCATGAAGAGAAATCCATACTTGTCATGTCATTTCAGGCCCTGCACAGCAGGATCACATGTTAAATTATTTTTGGCTGCTGAAAGCAAAACAGGGCAGATGCTATAAAAAGCAAATGACCAGAAATCCGAATTGCTATAAACTATTTTTAATGTAAATATCTGTCCATGTGTCTCCTGTGCAGTCCAGGATGAGCCCTCTCCTGTTAAAAAGTATGATATAACACCTTTGCAATCATCTCTCACAGTTCCACTGAATGATAGGCAAAAGAAGAAGGTTTTCTGAGGCAAAATTTTTGGGGACATTTTGAGAACACTTGCTGTCCCAGAATTTTTCCTCTCTCAGGCTTCAATTTTGTACTTGTTGCCTAAAGAAAAAACTTCACTGAAGGTAAATACAGTATTGAAATTATCGTATTACCTAGTTTGGTTTGTCTAGGCCAGTGTCTTTTCCATATCTGTCACCAACACCACATCAGTCTCACCTAAGCTTGCAAAATCTTCTGCAGACATATATAAGATCAAACTCCCATAAGAGAATATTCTCCAGAATATTATCATATTCACTGGGTTTTGTGCTGAAGCATGAGGATTTAAACTCTTTATAATTTCTTAATCCTATCAAATATATTTGTGCATTTTCTAGTTATCTGTAGAGAGTCAAATCCTTACAAAAAAATTTTAAAAATGAAAAAATCCTAAGATCTTAAGCATTCAATACATTAATATCAAGAGTTCAGAAAGTTCTTGCTGTTTTTAAGCCTAGACTCTGCTTCCTGTGGGGTTGAAATAAAATCCCCCTTGCTCCCTCTTTCCTTCACCATTTTCCCTCCTTCAATTATGATATTTTTTCAATTTTAATAGCTCCAAGATTCCGCTCTTTTCCACAACTTTAATCAGCTTTTACTTGCCTTTGAATGCTTGAGTCTGTGTTGCATATATCTTCACAAAACACTGTCAAAAGGAAACACATGACGTTCCTAACACATTTACATTGATCTTTATCCAGTGACACTTCGGTCCTTTCATAAACAGCATTACAGCTGTGAAATTCATTGTTTTTCCACAGAAAAAGCATAACTTTGCAAGTCTCAGCAGCGAGTTTCACCTGCTCCCCATGCTGTTAGAGTCACTTCTGCCAGAGTATGCTTTTTCCATATGGTAACCCATTGACCTATAACAGTATTGCCTGAACATTTTGAAAAAATAAGTATATCTTAGAGTGAGTGTTTCCATCTTGGGTGAAGATCACATTGTCTGATAACTATGTGTTTAATTGGGTATTGCTTTGGGAAATCGTGTAGCAGCTTCAGTGAAAGGCACAAGCTGTCACATAGGATCTGTAAGGTGTTGTAGCAGTCCCATTTTAATGAAATTGCACTTGCAGTGCTGCAGCAAAACACCTCATATATCTCATTCTGGTTCCTTGAAAAGATGATGAACAAAATAAAAAGAACAGTGAGATGACTATAATGCTACCTTTACTTTTTTAAGATTTAGTACTGTCAAGTCTTGCCATCTCTGGAAAGACATGACAACCAGAATCAACATAAACCTACAAACAGACTTTACATTTTGTCTACACTGTGCAGTTTGCAGCTGCACCAGCTTCTGGTACGTGAGCTAGGTCATTCTGAAGTCACACAGAAGGTTTTTCTGTGCTACAGTGCACTGAGCAGTGCAGACAAGCTCAGAAGTGGCACATCTCGCAAATGCAAAGTAGGGCAGAAGGTCTGACGTCCTGGTTAACTCTCATGTGTTTCTGAAGCAGTTGATGCAGTAGTTGCACTTCATTGGTTTCCTCCATCAACAGGTCTTGCAAAATGGGAGGGAATTCAAGGTTCAGAGATGCAGAACCCACCTCAGAAGCCCACACCATTTGCTGAGAAAATGATACCACAAAAAAGGAATGACTCGGTGTTGAGTTGGTTCTAGTTTGCTGTTACCTTTGCTCTGAAACTCTTGGGCTAAACACATGAGTTTTAAAACACTCAAAATTCAGTACAGAACTTCTGAACGAGGTTTTTACCCCATTAGGTGGTTGAAATCACCCCAGTACAAATCTTTATGCAAGTCACATAACATTTATCATTTAAAAGTGGAAATGAGGGTTTCTTCTCGTGGTTGAGATGCAAGATATTACCATATGCTGCTTATTGTCAGCAGAATCTTTATGACTCATTTCTTTTGCCCTCATAAGACATTTTAAATGGAAACAAGATTTCAGGATGTAGGGATAACTCTTTTAACAGAGTGAGTGATTTATTGTACCATTTTACAGTGCTGCTACTGGTTTTAGAGGGAGCTTTATCTTATATTTAACTTGGATCAGGACTGTACTGAGTTTTCAATTCAGAATATTTGTTATAGTTTAATAAAACACATGCAGATATATGCATTTCACATAACTGAGTATTTTACCCCAACACACTACTGAAGAACACTAACTACCTAAACTGCACTTTTAAGAATAAACCTCAAGGAGATTTAAAAAAAAAAAAAAATCAAAAGTTTTTTTCTGAACGAAAGAGCAGAATTATGGTCAGAATTTTCACTTACTGCCTTCATAACCATCATTTAAAATCACTGGGCTCATGCAAACCAACAGATAAAACAACAAGCAAACAGTGGAAGTAGAGCTTTGCTGAAGTATCAAGTGTTCCTTTGAAGAGGAGCACCTCAGAATGCAGTTCTGATTTTGCTCTGATCTACCAGTTGTAGCTTGCACTAAAGTATTCACTTACCCTTGACAAAACACTCTTCTCTTTGCATTATCTTTGCTGGACTGTCGTAATGCACCTCACAACCTCTGAGAACACAGAGTAGAAATTCAGGCCTAATTTATCTTACAGCAGTGAGGACAGATCTACTATTCAGAGCTGGAATAAGAGACACTGGACTAGAATAAAAACAGGAATTGGAAATGACTAGCATTACAATATTTACATGTGTGTGTGTATACGTACATTTTAAAGTCAACTGACTCGGAAAATGCTCTTTTATGACCTTTAATAATTGACTTACTATTTGTGGGCTGTGCACTCAGTCACAATCCAGGTACAAACATCCAAGAGAAACAGTTGCACTGTCAACAATTACAGACAAAGAAATTAACTCCAATGAGCCCTGCTATTCCCTCTTTGACGGAGAGGAAATATCACGGATAGATGGCATCACTTTTACACTATTTTTAAACCAGAAAAATAAAATTATACCTGCTTCTTAGGCCTTATATTGTGGTAACAAGCTCCACAATGTAATTGTACTTTCCATGGAAAAGTACTTATTTTAAAACTTCTGTATTTGTTGGACACCCCTTAGATCCCATATTACAACATGCAGGTAGTTCTTATTTCCTACTTTTATTTCTCTACCATCTACACTTTTACATACTACTATCATGCTATTACCATATCTTTTCATGCAGTAATCCTAATCTGTTGGGTTTCTCGTCCTGTACTGGCAGCTCAACACATTTTTCCAGTCTCTCTTCTAGATTTTATCCACTTGACTGTGACCTTTGAGAGACAGGATCATCAGATCTGCACACAGAATCCAAGATACAGAAGTACACTTGAAAAATAAGGTTGATTTGTTCTCTATTCCCCTCCTAAGATTCCCTAAGACTTATTTCTCTTTTCTTACTGTCACCAAGTACTCAAGTAGTGGTTTTTGAGAAATACCCACAATAGATGCAAGATCTCTTTCCCGAATGGTAATAGCAGTTTTCAAATTTACTATTGTGTACATGAACGCATATATATTCTGTGTGAAGACACACACGTAGCATATTGCAGCAGAGAATGTTTCTTGACAGCCCCACAAAGCTAAGAAAACAAAATGTTCAGGAAAAAAACAAACAATCTGTCATACCCGATCAAAACAACTACTGAACTATGTGCATCTACCTGTCGCTATGTCCGTTAACTCCAAAATTATTATTATTTATAAAAGCGTAGAGTCTTAAAAACAGGAGGACACATGTTTGGTGTTTGGACAGTGTCCAAAATGAAGTCAAGCACAGCTGTGTTCTCATCGGCTAATAGGCAGACAACTCTCAAATCCCTTTCCCACCGCACAACACTTGTGTTACAGGTGGTTATTGTGTAGCCAGGAGTCTGTCACTGCTCTCAGACTGCTCACACGGAAACAGCACCTCAGCTCAGAGGTAAATAAGTTGCTTTGTCAGCTATTTTGAAGCCTAAATGGTATAGGGACTGCAGGACTGGTGTACAGCCTGATCAAGAGTACCCCAGGATCACTGGAAGTGCCTGCATGTAGCAGAAGAGATTTTGATCTTCAGGTGCTTCCAGGGTAGTGTAAGGAACAGCTGGGGGTCAACATGGCACAGAGTGGGCACAAATCCAGGCTCAGACTGGAAGCTCCTGCATCCAGAACACAGAGCTGTTTCCTGCCATCTTCACATGTATCTTTAATACATCCATCTGTACTCATGAAGTAACTGTAGAACACATGACAACAGGCATGAACATGCCTAGTAACACCCACTGGGTAGAGACACCAGAGAGAACAGGTACGAATGCATTTGTTAGGAACATGGCAAGAAAAAGTATATTCTGTAGAAATGCAGAATAATAAAAATTCTTTTGAACTCCAGTAACTGCAAATAAATATGACCATGTTTCTTTAGAAAAATCTCTCTATGCTACATTTAAATTCATATTTTTCAGAAAAACATTGAGAATATATTTACCTGCCTCTGTGAAACCAAAGAGCATATTATAAAGCACCAGAAGTTATTTCCTTGCCAGGTTTTCTATTTGTGTTTCCTGATTGTCTGGGTGCTTTTTCATTTGCACCCAATTGAGCACTGCTACATCACCAGATCCTCTGTCCTGGTCTGCTCATCTGCTGCAATAACTTCTTTGTTTTCCAGTCGGTAATTCCATCTTCTAGCATCTATCATCCTGTTTGGCTACTTTATTCAATTTTACATAGTTGCCACTGCAAATTATTTGCACAAATGGAGAGTGATTTCTTTTTACATTAGCTCTTCTCTCCTTGAGACTTGCTCCAGCAGAGCACTCAGCAATGCTGGAGCAAGTGGTAGAAAGGAATGGAACAAGAAAAAAAGGGAAGTACTGAACTCAGGTACTCAAGGAGAACTACACACTGGCAAAAGCAGTTCTCATGTTGAAAGGCACAGGAAACCAAGACAGTTTATCTTAGTCCTAATCATCTTGGATTTTTTTTTTTCTTAAACTGTTTTATAATCTGTACACACAGCATATATCTTCCATTATCCGCAGTCAATTTAAAGGACAGAAGAGAAGAGTGAAATGTTTCATGTTGTTTCAAATAAGTGAAAAATTACACTGCAGCAGTAAACAACCAAGAGTCTGGTCTGAACATCAGAAAGATGCACGATCCTAACAGGATTTAAAGAAAGGACTATATGTAATCTTGTTGTCTTCAATTTCTGCTCCTCAATTGAAGCACTCCTATTAAATGGCCTTTATATGCTCCCTAATTCAAAAAATGCCAAGAAGTTAATTTGATCCTCAAAGCGGATACTATCAGGAGAAATGTGTCTTCTGCTGTAAACAGATAATGGAAAAAAGTGGCTTAAATTCAGGAACAGAAAATTTCAGGGTTTTTCCATAATATTAACTTTTTACACTTCCCTACATCTCTTTTGTGCACTTTCCAAGCAGTACAAAAATTCATACTCTAACAGACACAGCTGTAGGCCTGGCAGATAAAAAGTATCTCCAGTCAACCTTTTAACCTTAACCATGTACCACCCCTGTTTCAAGGAGTTTAAAATACTTAAATTTTTGAAACGCCCCTTTATTTGTTTCAGAAGCTTGAATTAGTCTGCAATAAAAGTTTAGGAGAATCAAATTCTCACTCTGAGCACCCTGATCTCTATACATAGGAAGTTTACTTTTTGTTATTCAAGCAGCGTCTCTAGAGCCTTCAGCTCAACTCACTTGTTGCCCATCAGGGGTCAGCCCAATTCAAATCACAGACAACTGAGGATACCCCTGTACTTACTTCAATGCCATTTCAGAAAAGATAAGATGGGAAGCAGACTGAAAACAGCCTCTGTCTTTCAGGGCCATCATTTGTCAGAGATATCTTATCAACAACAGGCTGAGGCTTTATAGCTCTATCGCTCACGGGGTTACAGATGCAAGTGCAGGAAAAAGCAGGACGTGGAGGAGCAGTAGGTAGACAGAGACAGGCTGAATGATGGCTCCTGTCCAGGGAGGGATGAAGACTGCATAGGTGATGCCCAGAGGACACAGGAGCTCCCCCAGGTTCCAGGTGCTGTGCAATAAAACATGCTGGCTCGCAGCTGTGCGGCACCTCATTCAAGAAACCACACGGCTACATTTCTGACTCGCTGCGTGTGTGTCTTTGGGCATATGCAGCAATCTGTCTCATTTCAATATTTAGAAGGTTGATTCATAAAATCGTTCATTTTTAAGTCTTGATGCTGTGAATCCTAGTCAGTGGATTTCCGTTTCTGCAAGGTTTTCCACTGGAGGGACGGGACACTGGAAATTCCACAGATGGCCGCACAGTGAATGTCATTACCTCATTTCTCCACCTTTTCTGAAAGGCACAGCACTCCCCCAGGGCCCCCCAAGAGCCTGGGGACAGTTGACTAAAAATTCAGGAAAATGGTATGGAAGTGACAGCAGCAATTACAAGATGAAGGCACTGTTAAGTGGCCTACAGTGAACAAGAGTGGAATTATAGAATAAATTAAAAGGAAACGTAATGAAACACTTTGAAAACCAGATTAAACTATTTTGTCTTGAAAAATCTATCATCTTAGTAATCAAAAGTTTGTAATATTTGGAACAAGTCTTACATGAGCAATATTTTAAATGTATTGCAATTAATTTTTTATGATTACGCATCATGAACAATATTTAATAACACATGTTATATATTTAAAATTACTCCATTAAAATATATATATAATAAATTTGGGGGAATGTTGGCCTTCCCCTCCCCCCAAAAAAAGTCATTATCCTTCTGCTATTGGGCATACCAGCAGATTTAAAACAAAAAAACCTAGAATGATAAAATACATATTTTGGAATCACTCTTCTTCTCAGCCATTTTAGTTGTAACTATACAGCAGAGCAGAAATCCTCTTATCATCAAATTCATAAATGCAGACCTGTGCAAATAAAAATTTAGAGCAGCATTTCCAGAAATTTGTACCTTTAGGAGTGCAATTAGAGCCACCATAAAAGGCAGCTGATATTCAGGCAGGAGGTCATCTGCACATTTTTAAAATGAGATTTTTCCACACAAAGCTAAAGCGACAGTCTAAGGGGCAGGTGCACTAAAAGGCTCTGGAGATATTCCCAGCTCACTACAGCTCCCAAATGTCCCCAGAGGAATACTACAGGCAGTAGCAGCTACCCTGGCCCACCATGTGCAACCCAAAGCCTGCACAGGGCTGTTATCAGTGCAGAGGGGCACAAGCACATCCCCACTTCCTGAAGTCTCCACAATGACAGCACAGTTCTATCCCCCTCCCTTTCCATCCCAAGACAAAACTTTTACCTGTGGTAATTCTACTCGAGCTAAGGAAAGGGCACATACCATTGTACTCAGCCTTTAAAACATAAAATACCTGACCAAAAAAATTTTAAAAAATACATTTAAGCGGGAGCTTAGATCTCCGGCTACTGTAAGCAGAGGAGATGGCTGGTGAGACTTTGATGATATTATAACAGGATCATTTTATGTCCTTTTGGACTCCACAATAAGAATATTGAACTCAGTAATATTTATATGTCCCAAAATAAGCTACATTAAATTTACCACCATGTCAATACAGCAGTTGTCGCCGATCCCTTGGAAAAATCTACTAGAGACAATAATAATATAAAACTAATGATAATAATACTTCACCCTTTAAAAAAACTGACAGCTTCATTTCACTAGCAAGAAATTACTACAATAAATATAAAGTTTCATATTTTTAAGGCCAGAAGGTTTCATTACAGCCATTTAGTCTGAGCTTCTGCACCATATTGCCATGAAATGTTATCAAATGACTCTCACATCAAGTCTAGAGCTTCTTGGATTCATCACATGCTCAGCTTCACTGATCCAACACTTTATCACTTATTATTTCAAAAAGTGTCTTTTGTTTCATCCTCAATTTTTCCTAATTTCAGTTTCTCTATTTTGTAAAGGCTTTTTCTACAAGAGTATAGAGCAACTTACCACCAGAAATATTGTCTCAAAGTCCTTACAGAGAGATTGTCAAACTTTCTGAACTAAGTAAACTTTTTTTTTAATTCTTAGAGCAACAGAAATAGACGTCAGCTCAGCCTTGTATTTCTTTACTCAACACAGTGACTCGCCCATACCCTCTCCAAAGCCCACACCACTGAGACACACTGCACTTTAAGACTGCAGACACAGAGGTACTACTGCTGTTACTCAATATTCTGCTCTCATAGCTGCTGTGAATCTTTAAAAGCTTGAATTTAGAAGTCACAGAAGGTAATGACCCATATTGTTTACTAAATCACAATACACTCCTATGTTATGTAAGTATGATATGCATCCTACATCCCTAGAAACATGAGGTCATAGCACTTAATATGATTGCAGGACAGAAATGCTCTCTGCAGTTACAGTAAGGCATAAGTAAGTTATAAATCTTCTAAGTAGTATATTTATAGAAATTTCCCATGTAACTTACCTGAAAAATAACTTTTTTTACTCCTTAGTGATTAATCCTCCTCTTTACTGAGATATTAAAAGTTATTCAAGTTCAAAGAAGCTGCAGTTGATTTGTACCCTCCCAAGATAAAAATCCTAAGCAGGGTGTTAGGTACAGGTAGGTACTTGAATTATTAAAAACATAAGTCACCATTTCCCTCACTCTGTGTCTGGATTTATGCATATGCAGACTTCAAACAGGATTTGCTTCATCTTTGGTAACACCAGCATCCATCAGCTAGAGGGAAACTATGCAGAGTGAGAGAAATGCCAAACTGACTTTGCCCATAGTTCAGAAGGGATGTGAATAGAAATTCTAATTTATAGGATGATCAAAGACCTCCAAAAGCTCAGAGGTAAGGTTACGTGTTCCTCGAATCTATAGTCACAACTCAGCAGGTCTGCCTACACTAATTAGGATACAACTCAGGAAAAGGTCAACTTCATAAAATACCAGGAGAATTAATACACAATGACCTTGCCATTTTCTTTGATTTGATTACATGTACACTGCCAGAGGAAGACTTCATGTGCTGCATTTTATTCATATCCACTCTTGTCAAACATCTCTTGTAGAAAAAGCATTAACCCTGAAATGCATCTGTTCAGGTAGAAAACTTAAAAGTTAACTTGTACGTCAAAAAAAAGACATCGGTGGCTTTTTTTCTGTCATTTTTGTTATTACTTCTGTGTCTCACTGATGCTATATTTATCAATGGTGTGCAACCATAACGCTGAAAAGAATTCCAAGTGAACAGAAGCCCTTGCACTTTTATCCCTCACAGGGACACAGCAGCCTACCCTGTCCGGGGCTGGTTGCAACTTCCCTGCATAGTTGGTGTTCCTGGGGCTCCAGGGCTGGGCTGGAAAACTCACTCATGACCTTGGGAACACTTCAGTGTGCCAAACACAGAGCCCTGGGGGTTTTCTGTGGCACCCACTTCCAATTCAGCTCCCCAACAAAGTTCTCACGGGCAACAAGCAGCCCTACCCAAAAAACCCTTTCGGAGAAAACATCTCACCACTGGTCAGTGCCAGGGCCAGGTAAGAGTCCTTGTACTGAAAGGAAAGTTGTCTTCATAAAATGGGAACATCAAAATGTATTAATAATGAGACTGGAAGGCTGAATCCACTGAACCCATTCCTCCTTCCCTTTGGGTGTGTTGCGGGTTTTGTTACTGGTCATAGGTGTTCTCTTTTATTTTAATAACAGTTTCCATGTTTCTATTATTTTCACTCACAGGCTTCATAGTGACAAACTGGCTTAGGGGATTTAAAAAAGTAAGTTTTACAAACAGCGTTTTAGTCTTTGAAGTCTCACTTTCATGGATAGTATTAATTTCTTTCCGAAAGTAATCTCTGATGGGTGATAAATCTTGTAGGATCTCTTAGGCAAACTCTTTGAGGAGTATAACTACACCTCTCCTAGGCAGCATATTTTAGTGGTGTTTGGGTGTTTTTTTAAAGGGATTTGATTGTCTTTGTGCCCAACACAGAGAAGCCCTCAAAAAAAGCTTTCTCAATTTCCAATTAATTTGAGTTAATTAGAAAAGGAAAAAAATCTATTTCCTGAGTTTCATTGTTTTGTTCTGGCTGTTCTGTTATGCATTATTCTTCCCTTCAGCCATGATAGAGATAATGTTTTTCAACATCCATCTGCCTATTTTTCATCCACATTTCTACTAGCTGTCAGTATTTTTTGCATTATTTAACTATTTCCTCTGTACTGGAGATTCTAATGTTTCAGTACTTCCACATGACTTAGTTTATATTCTTAACTTTCTATACTATTAACAAAGATATAAAACATTAGAACACATACACCATTATTCCTCAGGCTTTTCCAAAAGCTCTGGCCTCAGCCATTTAAGATTATTCTTCATTTTACAGTTACCCTGCCAACCCTTGGATCATACAGCAGCATCTCCAACACAGTCAATTTGAATCAATTTTTTCAAGTAAGATTTCATGAAGCAGATTATCAAACGCTTTGCTTAAGTCGAAATCCATTACATTTACTGCATTCCCTTCATTCACCAGATCTGTAATTCTATCAGAAAGGTAATCGAGTCTTATATGCCTTTCACAGGCTGGGCTTGTTTAAACCTCATCTTCCACGTAAGAAAACTGACCTCTCATTATGACTCAGCACATACACAAATCTTGGGTGATTGAGGTGCCTTTGATACCATTTGTACCATCGTATATAGCTCCAAAATCCAAATCACAGAGTTGTAGGCAATCACCATCAATACCCACTTGGCTCTGCATCCTGTTGATTCTAGACAATAAACGTGCCCTTTAATCAACAAGCACACAGAAGCTGCGGGTTTTTCCTTCCAAAGCCAGACATCATGGCTGCTTCTGAGGTCAAGCTGTGAAAACTGTGGAAGCAAGACAAATTATGGATGGCTGTTCTCATCTGCTGGCTTCCCTCATTCTTGGCTCAGAAGTGCATGCTATGATGGCTGGGGAATCACCCTCACTCAGCTTGCACCTGGAGTCTCCTGCATTCATTCAAATATGGAAATATACACATGGACTTGTCAGCGTGTATTTTGCACTGTAAAAGCAACAGGCTACAATCACTGGACAAAGGCACAGCCTGGCTGCTGCTACACACGACTTTCACCAATTTATCTGCCACTTCCCTTCTCAATTGCAACAGTACAGACCACTTTATTTAAAAAGAATAAAGAGTAGTTGCATAAAGGACGCAAGCGAGACACTTGCAGAGAACAACCAACATTCCACATGAACAAGTCAAACTGGGCTTCAAGTCCCACTGAGTGCGGCACACTCCTAGATAGGGTGCAGGTGTAAACTACAACATACTGTTTCTATTCAATTTCTATTGAAAAGAAGAACCATGCTTTTCAATAAAAATAAAAAAGCAAAATTATCTATGAGAATACAATTCCCTCTTTGCCTAGACCACTCTGGGTTCTCTGTCCCATTCTGCTCTGATTTGTGATCTCCATATTCAGGTGTGCACTTAGTGAAAGTATCACTTCAAATCCACCAATGGGACACCACTCCCTTGTGAGAAGTCCGTGCCCAAACACGTACAGAATACACTGTGATGCCATCAACTGCTCCCTGCAGCACAATTAGATTTGCACAAAAAGTGAAAACAACTAATATGCTCACTGGCCTTCAACTCAATACAGATTCCTCCTAAGCCTAAAATGTACAGCAAAAGCCTTGCTCAACCACAACACAACCAGACCAAGACAATAACCTACTGTACCATTTGCTTTTGCCTTTACTGCTGTGAATCCTTCAGTGGCAGTCTCTTGTGCCATGCTGCTCGGTGAGATTATTTTGTCCTCTCTCAAGAGCCATCACCCCACTGACACACAGGGAGGTGAGCCACCCTTCAGGGCACACTTGGCTGCGTGCCTGAGGCAGAGCCTCATCCAGCAACATTCCTGTGAAGGAAGTGCTGCCGTTCCTCTTCCCCTCCAGCTGAGGCCTCCTTGACAGCACAGGGCACTCAGTGCAAGTGCTCCTGCCGTCAGATCCTATCCTGCCTGAGCACAGGTGGCAGGCTCCAAATCGTGCTCTCAGGCTTCCTTAGCCCTTGGAGCAACAGGCTGAGTTTGACATCACTGCCAGCCTTTTTCCCTGACAGCACCAACACAGCACATGTTACCCTCTGCACCACACAATGCACCAGGGTGCAGCCCCAGGGACCTTTATTGTGGCATTCAGAAGGGGCTTTAATTGACTACTTCAAACTCTTCAAACTAGAAACACTCAGATCTGTCTCAAGGATACAATTCCATTTCCCTGCTCTTAAAATACTCGCCAACAATACCTTTAGGTTTTCGCAGTACACATGATTAAGGAAGAGAACAACAAAACGTGTTTCAGATACTTGGCATTGGTATCTGAGTTGGCTAGAGAGGTAAATCTAGGAGCAGAAAGTCTTTGTAAACATACTGCCAGTCATGGGGAGAAAAATAAAATAATTTAAAATGATGGACTAGTTGCATTCAGGCAGATTAGTAATATTACAATTAAGGGATTTATAATGAATACAGTTTAAATCACGATGAGAACTCCTATTAAATGTATACTCAAAACAATTATTATTTTCAAAAGCTTTAGCATCAGCCTCTGCACAGGGTAATTCACATCAGCTGACTATTGCCAAGCACTTTTGAAAGGTTCACTACTCAGCCAAGGATGAGCTGAATGTAGCTGAAGTCAGAACCATCAGCAGCTACATGAAAAATAGAGTATATCCAAAATGAACCACTGTCTAGCTAACTTATATACAAAAGCTGTATTTTAGGAAATGAACCAAGGGAAAACAAATTTTATCCATTGAAGGACTTGCGTTTCTGCAGAGATACAGCACAGATAGTTAAAAAGACAAAAACAACGGCATGCTGATCAATGCTGTGGTCTCCAGCAGTGCAGCAGCAAAGAAGTACAAACCACCATCATTTCAGTCTTAATCACAGTTGGTACAAGTTGGACTGAACCAGCCTAACACCTCCTCACTGGCACGCAGCCACTTCTGTGAATGGAGCTGTTGATCTCATTACAGTTTCTAGTAAATTATAGTAGACACATCAATAGCTATCAGCACTACTGTGACATTCTGAAAAGAAGTTCAGGGTTGGAAAGCTCTGGCCCCCAAGCAGCCTTTTTTGCCCCCAGAAGAGTTCCCATCACATCAAAGTTGGTAAATACTGCTAGATGTGGTAATAGTGACACAGGCAGTGACAGATTCAATTCTGTTTTGATGGCAATCCAAAATCTCTATCAGGAAATTAATTCATGCTAAAGAAATAAATCTACTCTCTTTAAGAGGTCACTTTATAATTAATTTCACTCCAGCTTTTAAAGCATTTTGCAGAGTGCAGTTCTCTCTAACATAATTATCTCACAGGCTGCATTTTATGGCAAATCTGAATTGAGAACTCTAGTCTGTAGTGCCATGAGTGAGACTATTTTAATAGGAAGCTTCAGTAGGTGTTTATAACAAGTATTGGAAAAGCTGGTAATAAAATATTACACCGCCTTGAGACAAGAGTTAATGAGACAATAAGCAGTAAGAAATTAAGAAGTTGGCATGTATTCTGTTCTGGAAGCAGAACTGACACAATCAGTTGTCTCTTAACACTGGCTTTCATACTAACTAATGTTACAGACCTTGTTCAGACACCTGAACAGCTCCTTCCAGAGCACACTGGGTAACCCTCCCTGTCAAAGACATTCCCAGTCATCTTTCCACTCTACCCAAGTCTCGTTCCCAGCTTCCACTTTTTACTCCACCTCTGCAACCTGGATTTTTTGGTCATCTTTTTTTCCACCCACTGTCTCCTTCAATATTTCCTCCCTAACTCATTCCACTTGGACAGATCCTCACTTTTTTCCTCCCCTCTAAGCAGTTATTCTGCTCTACCTTCCATTACCTATGGAGTAATATGAAATGTTCCTTTTTCTCAGAGAAATACAGTTCAAAGAAATTAGCAATCACCCAAGACTTCAATAAGAGTTCAAGTTAAATATTTGAGAAATTCAAGACAGATTATCTTTCACTGGAATTCCATTTCCCCTTCACCTCACGTTGAAAGATCCTCCCCCGTTTTGCAGGTACAAGAAAATTGGAAATAATGAGACAGAAAATACATTTTTCATTCTATACGAAATTCTGACATTTCAGATCATCTTTTCTAAATCAGTACAAAAGACTAAAGGTCTAAGGCTGTTAAATCACATTCATTTCACAGCATTACACAATGGTACTGTAAAATAGTAAATCAAACTCTCAGACATGAAATATTAGCTAAATTAGTTTCAAAAAAGCACATGTTGTAATAAAAATAAGCAAAACAGTGTAACATAAATCAAAATAATTTGCTACTATCAGAACCAAAATTAAAGGACTTTTTAATCACAGTACAAACATTCCCACTATGGATTTTTACCCAAACTGCATTTGTCTTCCACCCTGTTTTGCAGGCAGAAAGGCACTGTTCTGATAAGCTCAAGGTACTATCCAGATTTCAGGGTACTCTAATCCCCCCATCATATTACAGTCACTGCACATGTGAGATGAGTGCCCTTCACCTTGGTCGAATTCAACCTTTTCATGATACGCTTCACCAAATAGGGCTCTACATGTAACAACTCTCATTTTTTGTGTGTGTTTGCTTATGTCTTAATCCTCTTCTTTTACAGTACTGAGCATGATATTTTACAGATATTCCATAGCAACAAATCTTAACCAACACCTTCACACCTGCAACCCCTATTACCTGGCTGCTGATTTGAACAACAAGGTATACTGGGAGCCTGTCCACACAACTCTGTCACTGAAAGTAAAATACTTCTCAAAGGGTATTTATTTTATATGAAAGCTAACTATTTTACTACTTCAGAAGAAGTCGTAGAATTCAACTTTTACACTTCCTCCTGGCAATCACAAACTTGGCATTTCTGAGGAAAGTCTTAATGCAAAGTAGCATACTAGGCTCTCCTTATTCAGTCATGACCATATCAACCCCATTCGAGTTAGAGATCCCTCAGAATTACCCTACATCAAATAGCCAAGAGCTCAGGTAACAGCTTCCTACCAGTTCTCCAGCTAGTCCCTCACATACTCTACTGATGTCCCTTTACACAGAGTCTAATTTTTCAATAAATGGCCCTTGAACTATAATCAGAAAAGCTGTCTAAAGTTGACTCACTAAGGCCTTCTGGCTTCCTTCACACCAGCTGAAGCACAACAGACCACAGAAAATGACCAAACTCAGTCTCTAAGCTCTGATAACAACAAACCAACCACATGGATTTCCAGTTAAGGAAAGAAGCTAACAGCTTTTCAGAGCTTGTCTGTCTTATGGTAATTTAATTAGATTGCTCTGGACCTCATGTCACACAGCAAGCCTCTGTAGCAAGCTGGTACATGGTTCTGCATTCAACATCTCTTGCAGATGTGAAGGAGTTGCTAGCCAGAATACAGAATTCATAAAAGATTTAAAGAAAAAGTTTTGTAAGTTATTTGCTATCATTACGAAAAATTTGTCAGCGAAGGCAGTAGCTATGTAAGCAAGAACATCTTGGTAGTGCCCAACAAAGAAGACACTTAAATGCCATTTTTCAATAGAGCAATTAATGCTAAGTGCTGTCTCTTTAGTAGTAACTCACACTGAACTACTGTCACTTGTGTGGCACAATAAAGCAGCAAGCACATATCCTGTCACCACATACATACCCTAACCATTTAAACAAATATGGCAGCCAGATTTTAAGCGATTAACCAGAAGTACAGGACTACATTATTTTTTTAAAGGCAATTCAGAAAAATTTACATTATCATAGAAATTCCACTGATTCTGAAAAAAAAAAACAACTGTAGTACAGAATCTACGGTTTCAAAATGTAATTTCAGAAAAACACTAACTACAATCTGAATATAATTTTATTTTCTATATTCAAATTTGGTTGAATACATGCTGTGAGTATTGTCTATTAAAAAGCCCATACAACAATTTTCTGTATATCTCATTTGCAATTCTACTCTATCATTGAATATTTCTAGTACTGCAGCTGCAAAGGCTGCTAAGTCTGCCTGGTTTTTCTGGCCATTTGCAGCTACACACAAAAATATTCGTGCTGCTCAATCTTTCAGTCATATTTCTGCTAGATTACAGACACTTTTTCTCAGTCCTCCACCCCCTTTCTCACTGCTGGGGCATTAGGTTATGTAATAGGCTGTGACATGACAGAGTAATAATAACATAACCAAATGCCACACACACAAATAAAAGGTTTTATCATTGGTGTACAGTGGTGCAAAGGATATTCTCTTGATGATGTTTGCCCTGCCATCATGTGTCTATAGGTTATATATTTGATAAAAATACGAAGAAGTGTTTTTTGAAAAAATGCTTCACTAACACAACTATAATCTCTTCTGCTCTGCTGCTTTAATCCCTGAAGATCTTTTTTAATAAGCCTCTCCCACAGAAACCGATTAAAATCCACATCTTTCATATCTTCTGAATATAAAAAATAGCACAACGAGTAGTTCATATAAAGTGTCAGTAATTATGCTGAAACTGCACTTTAACAGACTGTTTCCTTTGATTTATTTATTTCTGGATATCCCTGAATGAGCAGAGTAGGCCATTATATGACAATATTTCAGCATCAACAGGAAATCACACTCTGGTATATAATTTACTGGATGATAATTCTAGTATAGCAAAGAGATAGGAAATCACCTATATTTGTGTTATTAGTTATAAAGGAAATTATCTTGGTAAGATCTAAAATTGACTTAAAAGCAGGAATATTTGCTGCTTATGGTAGATAATGCCATAACTCCCCCCATTTCAGGCCTCAGGTCAAAAAATGAATACAATTCTATGTTAAACTTAACATTAATCATCCGTATTTACAAGTAGAATAAACTTATCCGCAATGGGACATGTCAGCTTCCTGTTAAAGCGCCTGCAAGTTCTATTCTGGCTCTTTTGTATTAAATAAGTCATTAGAAATTAGGTTTTAACTACACATTTTGCAGTTCCTGCTTCAGTTTAGAAAACTCTCACAGTCACACTGGCTGCAGAATGGAAACTGTCAGGCAGGAGCACAGCCTGAGGGAGGGGAACAGGGGCTTCACCCGTGTTCCGCTGAGATTTGGTGAGAGAACTATGAATTAACAGGACGAGGAAGGAATGAGCCCTCACAACCAGGAGTGATAACAAATCAAAACGCACCCCCCTCCTTTGCTGTATCTCTTTTTTCCCAAGGCCTTCTGAAATCACAATCTCCGAATAGAAGCTGCATATATGGGAGAAAGTTACCACAGCCCAGAGTTACAAATCCTCATGAAGTGCAGCACCACTGCCTTCTTCCAGAGGAAGATGAATACCACAGCCGACACTCAGACCTGAATGTACGTGCTACTGAAACATCAGGGAGACGTGTCAGACAGCACTGAAAATATTCCCTCAAAATGCATCATTTACTGTACAATTCCTCTGTATTTATAGCTAAGGAAAAAGCACAGGGGAACAAGTTCACATCTGCAGCCTTTCCCTCTGTGACCTCCTCCTTTGTTCCGTAAGCAGGTCCAATCTGGTTTCTCCCAGCACTCCAGAGAAACGTCACCTTGAAGGGCACCTTTAGGAGGCCTTATTTCTTGTGCAGCAAAGCAAGCTTCATCAAATAGGTACAATTTAACATTAAACTGAAAATTACAAACTCTAAACACACACAGAGTAAAAGAAGATGATAACACATGCTAGAGATTGTTAACTCAAACTTTCTTGGTTCAAGAACTCAAGGATGAATCTCACAGCGGAATCCACCACCAATTATCTGAAAGCAAACAGCAGTTTAATATGGTCCAGGCTGCTTTAATTTCCAGTATTCCATGTCTTGTTAGAATGGTATGGGCTCTGGTATAAATTACTCTAATCCAAACAGTCTGCAGAATGGGAACTTGCTTCCCTTCTCTGGTTCCCAGCTAAGCCCTTCAGCATCATTAGGTGGGAAGAAGAAAGCAGTATTAACATAATTATATACACAACCTGGGATTATCTGCATAAAACACCAGACCCTTGCAAATCAAGTAATATTTTGGATGTCTGTGGGTAATCATGAGAGAAGTCTATCACACAAATGTTTCACTAATAGTTTCCCAATCTCTGACCCTCATCTCCAGCTCCTGAATAGCAAATTCCTCACCCTCAATAGCAAATTCTGTTGCTTTCTCTGGCTTTGTGCAGGTTTTCTAACATCAAAAAAAAAGGACTTTTAAGGATACCGAATTCATGCACATGAAAATATCATTTCTTTCCATGGTTTACAGCTCAATTTTTGATGAAAGAATAGGATTTTGAATAATTCTAACACCTCTGAATCTCCATATGAATAACTCATGGACAGGGCTGCCTGACCAGCCGTGGCTGTCTCCAAAGAGCAGCTCTGCAGTGCTCTGCTGAAGCGTGGACAGCCACTGCTCACAGCACGACCAGGAAAAAGGGCACAGTGACCCTCAGCTTTGTAACCTTGCCCTATATAATTAAGAGAGGGATAAATTCTATCAGGTTTACTCCTAGCAAAATCTTGCAAAAAAACACAATTCGATAAAATTTCAGGTGACCTCACACTTGTAAAAATAATATTGCTTTTCACTCTTAATCAAAACTGGCATAAGCTTTGGGTGAAATTCATTTGCTGATTTCAAAGTGCTAAGTTTGTGACCTCATTCACAAAGAGAGGTGATAAATATTTGTGTCTTGTTATGAATTGTTGACCTACTGTACACAGTATTTACCCATATGATTGTTCCTATTTAATACTTGACTTCTCTTCTGAGACTACCATTCGGTCAGGGTCGCAAGGTTTGTACAGTTGTCCTGTAAAAAACTAACAAGCAGTTTAAAACACCTACCGCCTTTCTTACAAGCCACCCAACAGCTTTATCAGGTGATTAAAATTGGGCTGATGTGATCAAATTGAAACCTATGACCCAGTGTGGAAGAGGTTCTCCCTCTCATTAACAGTCCCCTGGAGCAGCTCCTGACTAGAAAAACATTTTGGTTTCTCAAATAGTTTTGTCACTGAGTAGGGTATTTCCATCAATATTATGTAAGGCTAAAATAACAACCTAGTGAGGGAGAAACCCAGCAGAAAACATAGCCAGACTCAATGGGCCCTGCAAAACAGGCTGCAACATATGAATAAAATTCTCTACTAATGAGTTTTCAAGTCCCTATAAAATCCCAATATTTGGCAAAAAAGCGTTCCATTTCCCATTTTAACATCCTCTGGCATAAACTGTCATGCTTTAATTAAACACAGAATGCAAATCACGTCCCCAGGAGATGGTGCCTCTATAACTGCTTCTCTTTCCATAAGTCAGTATGGAAAGCAGCTACGGCAGTAAAGCAGCACAGAGAGCGGGGCAACTGTGCAGCTCCTGGGGCTGAGCTGCCCAAATGCCACTCCAAGGGGCAACTCCTGAAGAGTTACTGGAAATACTGCTCCCAGATAGACTCCCTGTTGGCAGGCTGCCCTCCCAGTTGGTAGGCTGCGTTGCTAGCAAATATGAGACAATGGGATGAGCTGGGTTAAACACATTTCATTGCCTTCAGCTGCAGGGGAAAAAAACGTCTGTACTCCGAGGCCTCGTCCACACTGCAGTTCCCCATGAGAGAGCCCCCAGCAAGCAAGCCTGGGAAATTATAAGAGCTATCTTACATAGTGCAAATAGCAGACAACACTTTGTTCTCCTGCCATTTAAAACTACCCTTCGGAGACAGCACCATGCAAGAATTGCACTTCCATCAAAAAACATCCTGTCTGGTGACTGACTACTTCTCTATTGGGAAGGTAAGAAAAATATAGACACAATATGGAAACTGAAGTCATGCTGGCAGAGAAAAATTCTGTACTTGCAAGTACCATATCTGGATATTCAATATATCTTCATTTTCTTCACCTCAAATCTACCAGCTCAGGAGAGTCAGACATGTTTTCACAATAAATGAAACCCGAGGATGGGAAAGGAACCAAATTGTACTTAGTTTATCACACATGGAGCCAAACAGAATTCTTCCAAGGCTGTTTTAAAAAATAAATTATATCTAGATTCAGCTTCCACACAGTCAAGATTTGTTATGTACATCTTGGTGAAGTATTTTTCTAACAGCTAACTCAAACATCAAGGTGTAAGTATTTAACACACTATTCCCAGTACCGGGAATCAACTGCTAGGTCCCCTCTTTGACTTCAAATATGATTTAGGAGACCTAAGAACTCTCTACAATAGCAAGAAAAATGTTCACGAGTCTTTCATATGAAAAGACTGCCCAAGATGACTGACCAAAGTGTGTAAAAGTACAGCTCATCCTACAGCCCACACTGCAGAAAACAACCAGAGAGAGGATACTCATACATCAAAAAATATCTGAAGCACTAATATTCCAGAGAGCCTTTGAATTAAAAAATGAAGCAAGGAAAATCTACTCCATGACCAGTCTATAAAGACTGATATTCAGAATCTGTATTCCCTGCTGTAGAGCCACAACATACCTAACTCCCCCGGCATCATCAGGACTTATTTTTTAAACCAATATTCTGTAATCAGGGTTCTGTGTGAAGAAGCTGAATGCATAAAACCTCAGCTTTCTGCCACGTGCCTTTAGATCTCTCGGGGTGGTCAGTGCCACAAGGTAATACAGCCCCTGACTCCCTGCAGCCTTTCAGACCAAGTTAAAGCTGCTGGTTTAACCTTGTCCTTTGCACTGAAACATTGCACTGATGCTGTCAGCATCACCTTGACTGAGATGGATGTGCAATACCATGGCTAGTAAATGGAGAGTGAGGGAAAGCCAAGCTCTGGAGGAAGCATCTATTTCACAGGAAAAACAAACTATCCCCTCTGAGATAAAAAGGTGTGAAATGTTAGACGCCTTTCATCTTGGGTGGGAGAAATAAAGACACTTCCAATTAGGTATTGCACGAGTCCCAAAAGTTGAGAAAATGTCATAAGTTCAACCTTTAATAAAAAAATCATGAACATCTATTATTGATGATCCTTAGTGGTAAATATCTTCATCTAAAATTCTTAACTGATAGGGATTTTCAGAGTTTTTTCACAGGGCAGCAAGAGGAATATTTCACTGGGGCATCTGTGGCTGTGCATGCCTTCCCTCTCACTGGGGAAAAGATTATACAGTTTAAGTAAAATACAGAAGAAAGACTATGTTTAGACAGGCATGTCTATGAATGCTAACTAGGGGGAGATGCTCTGCAGCTGGTGAAGTTCTTGGAGTTTGCACACTGGCCGTACAGCATTCATAACATCAGTCCAATATTAATGAGCCAGGATAAATCATAGTGCAGTTTGCAATACTGGAAAATATACAAAGTTACTTTTCTGAATTAGAGCCCTCATCACTGATGTGATTTTTGGGAGATGCTGAGCCTAAAGCTGTTGTGGATTTCAGTAAAGTTACAGATATTTTGCTCCTCAGGGCAAGGGGATGATGGGACAGAGCACATAAGAGCAACATCACAGAGAGACAAATTTCAGATCCTCTCTGTGAATCCTTTTCCCTTCTATAATAAGAATGAAAATGACTTTGTGCATTTCTTAGGTTTCTTTTTTCCTTCACTGTCCTTAAAGTCTTATTTCCCTGGAAAGCAAAAGAACCACAAATTACTGGCAAACAAAAATATTTACAAATGCTAACATTCAGGCAGTCAACTAGTACAAACAAGCATGTATCTTCTCCAGGCATATCCAAAATCCCTTTTGAGTGATTATCAACACAACTTCACTGTAGTGAATCATCAAAAGAGACCAGTTTCATTTGCAAAAGGCAAATGCTGATTCCAAACTGACATTGGTACACATGTGCACAACTTAGGGCAAACAAATGCTATTTCAATATTTAACTGGAACAATTACATACCTGCTCTAACAGGTTCTGATCTACCCTAGAATTAGCCTAGCTAAAGATGCATGCAGGTGTGCAGGGTACTTCTTACACAAAATGTAATATTTTTCTAAATATATCATTATTGTACTGTAATAAAACACCCAGACTTAGTCTGTTTAAGTAGTGAACACAACTTTGAGGGAAAGTTAGAAAATGCATTAATGATAAGTCAGATCCTGGGGCTCTATTTTATGCAATCCCCAGCTAACATTAAAAAGAAAAAGCTGTCATGCTGCTTATTAAAGCCACTTACAGTTCAGTTCATTTTCTCTAGGTGATGTACATATTTATTAACATTGTGCTGTCACATTATGGAGACCTTGCCAGATAATCACTTTTATATATCTCAAAGCAAAAAAAAAAATCATGTTTTTCTTTGGGTTTTTTTGAATATACACACGTCTTCAAGCACCAAAAAAAAAGTCATATTTTGAAGGAAGAAAAGTATTTTCTTCCCTCAAATTTGGCTTTCTTCCTACCTGCTTGCTATTGCAAAACACTTTGCTTCTAAAGCAAAATAATGAAAGCAGAGCTTCTGTGCTCAGAGGTTTTCATTTGAATAAGCAAGGCAATTTCCATTTCAAATATATGTTCTGCCATGCTTCCACAAAACAAGAGAGTGTCACTTCTCATTTAATTTAGATGCCAAGTTAGAGGTTTTTATACCCCTCTAGAAAAACGTTGAACAACCTCAGGTTGCCCGTTGCTGGGCACAGCAAGCTTCCTTGTCCAGCCTGAGGTTTGACTGCAAAGTTTACATGTAAAGTCTGCCCAACCCCTGGTTTCTATTCTTACATCTGACTTGGCATACAAATTTTCTGAGGTTGCTGCAGTCTCAGTTTTTCCCCCTCGTTTATTTCCTCACTCTGGGATATTTACAACCCAAAGTTTGGGAGACTTTGATATACTCAGATAAAAGATGTCGAGCACTGTTCTTTCGGAATCAAGCTATGCAACAACCTGCTTTGTCAGTTGTGCAGTGTCTTCTCCACCAGCTCATCTTGTTGGAAGAAATAATGCAGACACTGAAGGGAAACTACAGATCAAAATTTCATGCTGAAGTTCATTTGTTAAAAAAAATCCTCTTAGAAAATATCTTCTTTAAACAGCAGAAGCAATTTGGCAAAGAGTGATTGATAAGTCGCTTTGTTTCACAGTGTAAATCTTTAATTTCATTTGCTGTCCTTGTTACTCTGACCCTAGCAATAGTCCATAAATATTTAGGTAGCTTTCGACCAACATGCTTTCTGCTTTTGAATACTAATGCCAGCTGCAGTGAAGAAGAAAAGGAATTGCTGTAATGGACCACAGAACTAGCTGTGAATATCTAACCTGCTGTTTGTAAGGCGTGCTGTTTGCTGGAATTAAAGCAGTCATTACCAGCACATGGGAGCCCCTCACATTCTTAATGAATTGTGAGGCTGTCTTGGGAAAATAACAAATATCTTTACCTGAATAAGCATTAATGTTGTAACAACCAGCAAAGAAATCAATAGCCGTATAAAGCCCAAGGCTACGAACAGAAAAACAAGACTGACATGCATACAGATAACCTTACCAGGGAAGAAATCAAAGAGATTCTGGTTTACTCTGCATCTCATCTTGGTGCCTGACAGATTATCAACAACTTGAAAAGTACCCTTTGATATAAGTACAGTCTAGGCCCAGGGATATGACCTTTTACTACCCATATTCCCCCATTCTACAACACCCCAAGCTTGTTAGACTTCAAAGAGAGATTTGACGAGACCACTCCTGGCAAAGAGCGATGTGCAGTGGAGTGCTGAGCCTTCCCCCTGCTCCAGCCAGGCGAAATGCAGGCTCGAGAGGAGAGTCACAGAATGCTCCTTGTTCCCCTGCTCAGCGGATGCAGCATCCACGTTCAGTCTCCAAGGGGATGGGGTCAGTTAATCCGTGAAGAGCAATTTCCCTGCCAGCTGGCCAGATCTGTCCGAGAGACCACGTGGAGAAGCCATTCCCAGCAAAGAGGGGTGCTGAGCATAAATAACCATTACTACTGAAAGAGTAGCAGTGGAAAATATGCCAAAATTCATCTCTACCTTGTTCCCAGTTTCTGCTAGAATCCTTATATAGGCTTTAATTCCTTCCTGTCTCCACCAGTGAAACTGCCTTAAGAAATCATCCCGTTAATTTTGCTACACTTTCAGAACTGCAGGAGGGAGTTGAGAACACTGCAGCACAGCTCTCTCCTTGCTCCAGAAAGTTCTTATGGCTTCATCTTGAAAGTAAAATCTACCTTTTTTAAAAATCCTTGTATTTTTCTGTGTATGTAGGCTTTGCTCCTGACATTCTCCTTTCCTCTGCTCTGCTTCTTTCTGCAGACTATCCAGAGTGGAAAAGGAAGTACCAAGGACTTACATGTCTTTGACATGCACTAGAACTCAGTGACAGTAAAACCTCACCTTTTCTTTCTTAGTAACTCTGCAAGGCTAAATGGAGCAAGGAATTGGACTCTGCCTCACACAATAGCAGAAGGGTAGCAGCGTCTAAAATTTGCCTTTAAGAGCCACTGGAGCAAATTATGTTGGTGCATATCCTCCCAAATCCTCCATTTCCTTTTTTCCCAGACTGAAAACTGAAGTCTCTGGCTGCTAAAAACGGATGAGCAACGGCAAAGCAACAAGTCTGACATTAAAGCAACAAGTAAAATGAAACAATTTTCTTCATATCATATTAAGAAGCGTTTGCACATGTGAAGGTTACATTGCAAACAACAGTTAAGCTGAGCTCATGGTCTGGCCTGTTCTGTAAGGCTCAAAACTGACTTAGCTTGACTAACCCACACTCCTCACAGCCCCCCAGCACTTCTCTTCCTTTCTAAAAAGGCATAAAAATATGCAAATTCACTTTCCAACTCCTCTTCCAAGCTGAGGTAGCAGGTTTCCGCAATGTAGAAGACGGGATTGTAGTTACTAGCAAGATGGTTCCCCAAATTCTTTAAAGAATTAAAGCTTTTTCTCACCTTACACAACTGCTTCCTGTTTAGACTGCATTTAACACAGCTCTCTCAAGCCCAGCATGCCATAGGGGGGTACCATTTTATCCTTTGAGTTCTGCTGCACCAAAGGGAGCAAAGCACTCAGTAGAGCTCAAGCAGTATGGCTCACAATAAAGAAAAGTAGGCTATCTTCAGCATAAATTTCAGGCACCACTGAGATAACAGGTACCCACTGAGTGGGGCAAAGAGCATTAGTAGGTTGGAAGTTTCAGGTTTTTTTATTCAAGTAAAGGAGCTCTGTTGTTACTGCTGCTGGATTGCAAGTTCTCTTTTATAGGCAGAGTTCAGCAGTAAATGTGAGCAGCTGTTATTTGCTGTATAGTTGTTACTAAGAGGATTTTCATTAATTTTTTTTCTTGTAAAATGAAAAAGTACTTAGGTACCATTTCTCAGAATATATTGGTCCAGAAAAGCACAGCTCCCAGACAGACTAGAGCTTCAGAATCCTAACACATATTTTCAGAGCGTAAGCCTCTAACATTTGAGCATAAAATCACCTTCAGGGATACATCTTCCTTGGAGTATTTACACCCAAAATCTGTGTCTGGCACACACTGCTGTCTGATAGAAAATTCTTTCTAACATTAACACTGACCCAAGATTTCAAGGTCTCTTTAAGCTGCAAATTATCTACTCAGAGTAACATGAAAATACATGGAAACACTAAAGAAATTGATAAAGTAATCTGTAATTATTGAATCATAAGCCAATTTCTTTAAATACCACTTCTTTAACCAGTTTTCAAGGAGATTTAGTTGCACACTGGGAAAAGTTAATAGTGTGAATTTTTTTTCACCTTGAAGGGTCTAAGATAGAAGACATTAATAATAGTATCAAACCATGGTAGTTTCCTAACAGTGTTGTAATTCAAAAGCACTCCGGCCAATTGTTTTCAATCTTTGCTTTCAGAAGTAACCAAGTCATTATCAGGCCCATACAAAGTTCCTAGCAAAATGTCTATAACATAAAACAACATATCTCTGTTCAAAGCAATACAAATTCACTGATTCAGATGCTACAGCTCCCTCTCCAAAGAAAATACCTAACAAGCAGGTGAGCAAACACGCACCCCACCACCACTTTCCACAAGCACAATTTGGTAATTCACTATTCAACCTTTTGTGTTCTGAACACATATAAAATCTCTGCCTTAAACTCTCTCTGTGCAAAAACAACAGGGTTTAAAACCCCACAGTATGCTGTCATTTCTCTTATACAGATTTTGGGGGTTTGCTGTTGCTAATGCAGACTGAATGTCCTTTCAGTGCTGTATTCTGAGCACTGAGCTGGCATAATGAACTGTAAGTACTGTTAGCCACAAAACCTGCATGCATGCTACAAGAAAGTTTGTCAGAGAAAGAGCATCTTTCAAACCAGTTGCCTTTTACCCACAATTTTTCAAGATTAGGAACCCAGCAGCACCAGCAGAGTGGATACAGAATGCATTAAGCACTTATTCAACAACATCAGCTCGGAGGAGTCGGAAGTCTGGCTGAACTAAAAGGGAATCATATGTGGAAATCCTCACAAAAACCTGCACTTAAAGTACTCCTGCTGGTGCTCAGCACTGCGTGGGGAAGTTGCACAGCTTAGAAGTGCTGCCTTTCAGGTAAGTACTTCCAAGGTCTCTTTTGCTTACCTCTAGTGATTTTTAAAGAGAAATTAAGGACCCTAGGGCTCTTTTAAAAATGTGTAGAGGGAATTAATCGTTATATACTAGCCAACACAGACTTTTTCAATAAAATGATACCATTACCCATAGCTTTAGTGATTCCTAACCCTCTAATAGCTGCTGAGATTTGTCATGACCAGTGCACTGCTACTACTCGGCTTTTCATTGCAGATGGAGCTTTAGGACACTTTGGGGATCTCAAAAACTACACAACCAATCTCACCACTGCCCTGTGTAGTGCTTACTAGGTTAGCATCTGTAAACTACAAAGAGGAAATGTAGAGCCTGGCAGCACTGGCTGGTGCTTGGGGCTGCCTGACATAGAACTGCACTCCCTACAGCTTCCCCACCCTTCATGGGGGTCCTTTGGGTAGTTCACTGGGTGCTCCATGAGGCAGTTCATTTTGCTCTGCTTCCCAGCACACAGTTAACACTAACACCTGCATTGTTTTCACCTAGAGGTAAAGCAACTCACTGTGTGGGAGCTGACATTTTTTCCGAGACCTTTTAAGTCCCAGGAACATTCCAGAACCTACCCAGTGTTCATGGTAAGGCACTACTAATACATCCATGAGAGACACTGTCTTGTGTTATTTACTCTGCCAGGCTATCCTGGAGCTGGAGTTAAATAACCGATTCACCAAAAAGTAATCTCAATCCACATATTTCCCACAAAAACAATGAATACCTTCATGGCATTCAGTCTCTTGGTATCAGCCTGATCAGATGATTACATTCAGGGAAGCAATCTTCAAGGATCTTCGTTATGATGGCTTGGAAAAAAAGCTGTTTCAACCTTTTCCCCTGGCAGCATGAACTTTTAATGAAGGTAAATCAAATTTCCCTCAGCCCTCTAAATATCTGAACTGCCAATGATGGTCTAAAAACATTCAGTTCCTCAACCAATTTTCTTAAAGAGGAGTTGCTTTCCCTGGTTATCATTCCTAGCTATACCCCACTGCAAAAGTGCCCTGGGAGAACCAGGTTTACTTTGTCTTTCTATTCCTCAGTTGCATCTCCAAGCTCTCTTTAGCTGCTCTGTTAGGCTTGCACACTTACAGACAGCAACGTCGTCTTTCTCCACGAGCAGCCTGTGCTGTTCGCCTGCCCAGGGATTTGATCACTGATCTGCAGCCAACTATGACTCTTAACAAGGCAAAGAGGTTTTAGATTTATAGTCTGCTACATATCAGCAGTTGTGACCAGATCCTGTATCAAATACCTCATTAAAGGCAAACAATACACCAACACGCCCAGCAGATTTGTCCCGTGCTTAGATCAGGCTAGGCAGACTAACCCCAAGTGTGTAATCCTCCAAGTGTGGGATTAGGGTCACTATCAATTCTGTAAACTACTGTCTTCTAAATTCAGAGACTTAAGTTTATCACACTATTTTTTCCCCCAGAAGACCTGTAAAACCTTAGACATCAAATACAGTTTTAGCATCAGAAGCAAAAGTGCTGTAAAAGTCACTTGTGTCAGTAAAGTGACATTGCAATACAAAGTCAATAAAGTACTTGCTAGTATGTTTTTAAACTTCTCTCACATCTATCTTTGCCAGAAGCTCCCTGAATCAACACAGAAAATAGCACAACAGTCAGATCAGACACATACACAACATTCAGAAAATAAAGGCACCTTCCAGCTACTTTACATTGATATCACACTCCTGAAACCGTGTAGGAAGTGACCTTCTCAGCTACCTTTCATATCTGATTTTGTTCATGGTTGTGTACTATGCACCTGGTCTAGTCCCTCTAAGGTGGTTTTTCTTGCTGTGTTTTTCCTTTGTGGTTTTGCACGGCTCTATCACGTTGAATAGATACTGTGATCTGCATCTGTGTTCTGCTAGATAGGAGACAAGAGGAGCTACAATTCTGTTAAATGGATCTTTTATCTACAAGTTTCCAAACACAAGGTGCTAGAAGACTGCATTTAAATTCAGCATTTAATTCCCTTAAGTCAGTGTTTAAAAGTTTAAGGTGTAAATGAGATATTCTCTATAGCTGAATTGTTCCATAGGATAGGAATATATTTTTTGAAGTAAGTGAATTTCATAATGGGGAATAAGAATTCAGTTAGCCTGAAATATGTTTGAATTAGTAGATTTCAAAGCAGCTGTACCCAAAAACAAGCATGACACACAAAGTGAGAAAAAAGCATATTGTCAGAGTATTTTACTGATTAAAAGCTGTAAATGATAGATTAAGTAACTAGCTTAAGACTCTGCAGAAACAAGTAATGCAACAAAAAAGTGAACCCATATCTTTAGGATACAGACTTGTTTTCAAGCTGCAAAATGAATTAAAATTAAAGAATATTTATTTTCCTCAAGTATTTGTTTTAAAGCATGCATGATTCAGGCAGACTTCAAAGCCTGAGTTGTTTTTTCCCCCCCCTTTGGATAATTACTCTTATTAATATTTCTCCATTGTTCTTGTTGGATTTGTTCTATTTTGGATTGACGTCATAAATTTAATTTCATATATACACGAACATCAGATGCCTTTACTAAGTGACTACACATGCAGAAAAAGCACCCAGCTCTGTGGAGATACACTGCAGGCACATAACCTGATCTAGCCACGGGCACACAGGCAGAAGGGAGGCTGTCATCATCTGCTCTCATTTACACAAGCACAAATCAGTAACAACCTCGTGGGGGTAAAAACAATTACACTCATTTTTTAAAATAGAAATATAACAAATATACACACGCAGCATTACAAGGATTACGTCCTCATGTTTCGTCACTGACTGGGACAGCCTGCACTGCTGTTGCTCCAACGGCAGGAGCTGAGGGCTCCAAGACTTTCCAGATGCTGCTGCAGGAGCAAGGACATCCCACTCCAGCAGGGGGATATCCAGGACAACTGCCTGCACACAGGGTGTCCCGCTGGAAAGGGAGAGCACGGCCAAGGAAGGGGCTGTGCATCAGCACATTTCATCCCAGTGTGTGTGAGGCCACCCTGGGGCTCTGACCACCCAGCACCCTCCACGCTGCTTCTTCATCTCGTTCACACGACAGCAACAACGGCAACAATTCCAAGGGTTCGTGATTTACATCCATCCAGCTTTTACTAAAGCAAAAGCAGTACAAGGCACAATGCAAGCCTTCAAGAAAAAGCCATCCTGTGGCATAACTTAATGAGCTATAACTCTCCTGTGGAATTCTTTGAATATTAGAACGAAAAATAATAATTTACTTTCCACCTTTCAGATGTTTATATTCAGCTACATTGCCCGTTTTAAACTGTCTTGATTTCTAACCTATCTGTATGAGCACAGCCCTCTTACAATTGCTGCATAAGAATTTCTGAATAGAAGGAAGTTGACAGTGATGTTTTCAGATCATGAAAATATTCAAATCAACGTTCAGCCACATTTTTCAAAACAGACCTGTAGCTGTACCAATGCAAATCGCTTCTGTACCCAATCGGTCTATTATCATATTCATACAAGTTATTTGGTTTATAGACTTGAAATCTCTCTGTGGTGGATTTTATTATTTATTCTTTGTTACATTAGCACTGTTATGCCCTTGGAAATACCCATGGCATTAGTTTCTGAATCTTTTTCATGTTATCTGTTTCAACAAGAGAAAACACATCATTTTTCCCGTACCTCTTGAAAATAACAATAATATGGATACAGGAAAGAGGATTTATACAAAACAAGGTAAAGGAATAACTGAACACTCAGCATAAGAGGTTCAGATAAATTACTGAAAATCAGGGTTTTAATAAGCATGTAATGAAAGTGAAAATACAGACTTGGAATGAGCTTCAATTGGCAACAAAAAAGTATGTTGTGTTCTGCTATGACATTTACCTCTCCCATAATTTAAACCAAGACACATTTTAGTGGTTTTGTAGTGAATAGCTAGTAGAGAAAAGGCATGTTTGGTCAGGCAATAAGTAATAAAATTTGAGACATAATGAATCCTATTATTTTCATGCAAACACAGGGAAATTTTAGAATTCACTACAAGCTAACAAGCAAAGGGCCCATTTTAAAAACATTTGATCAGTTTCTTATGATATTAAAGACTCTCACAATAAAGGGTTGTAAAACAATCTACAAGCATCATTTGAAGGTCCCTTAGAACACTCAGTGTTTAATAGTAAATCCATCTCAAAGTTTAAAATGTAAAGATCCTCATAACTGAAGAAAAAACTCAAGTTTTTTGAGCAATATTTCTGCCATCTTTAAAAACTGATTAGAAATCTTCACATTGTGCAGATTGATTTAAACATCTCACAAGGAATTTTCTAGAACCCTTTAACCATGGAAATTACTGAATTCAGCTAACTGCATGAATTTTGGTTTTCATATGGAGTTTTATTTTCTAAGCATAGTGAAATTCAGCATTAAGTTGTGCCACTCATTTCAGAGTTCCCTGGTACCTCCTCTCAAGGAACAAAAACTCCTCTAATGTCAGTTCAAAGCACAGAAGCAAACAGTCACCTCTATTAAATTCTTGTGGTTAATCAAAGCACAAATTATACTCCACAAAATTTCATGGCCACCCTAAACAGAAAGCAGATCAATTCACCTCTTTGAGCTGTAAAAGAAAGAGATGACAGGCAAAATCCAATCCTCTCAAGTTATTTCTTTGGGCAAACTCAAGTCAGTTCCAGAGGAGCAATACAGTGGTGAGATCACCAAATCCACTTCTACACATACTCAAGCAGAATCAACAGCAGCAAGTTACTCAAGACCATTAGAGTAGAACAACTTTCCCACAGTTATTGTCATGAAAATCACTCTTCAGGATAAAGGGCCTCAAGTTCTGAGGGCGGTGGTTGGGGGAAAGACAAAAAAACCCCACCAAAACCAAAAATAACCAGTTGATTTGATTCTATAGACTTGTCAGAGAAAATTCTGTACTATGTTTCTGCTTTCATTTCCACTAAATTCTTAGGCTTCTCTTGTTAGATATTCTACTAAACAAATACAACAATTTTATTAAAAAGCATAGTTCTCAATATCTGTTCATTCGCACTGTTACACAACATATTGCCAAAATCCAGACAGATTAGGCTTTCCTAATCATTTCGCATACATGGCATAATTCCATTTTCAAAGCAGACCAGAGCTAGTTAATCCCCATGAACCTCATGTTTTATACTGTGCAGAGGTCAAAGAGTCAGCTGAAAGACTCTGCACTAATTTCCTCTCTTGTTGGAACATACATGGAAATTATGAAATCTGAACCCGTGGGGCATACGCAGATTGAAGTCTCTCTCAGTTATGACAGACAGGATTATATCCAATAACTTTATCTAAGTTCCCAGCTACCCAAATGATACTGTATAGAATCAAATGTCCAACTAAACACACTAAAAACATTTAAGATGAAACGGGAAAATTTATTTTGTCGAACTCCTTCCTGCTGTTTAGTGACTGGAGAACTGTTGTTGAGCAAGATTTCATTCTTGGAAATATAGTTCACTATTTCTCAGCATGCAGTAGTAAATTGGTTTATTTTAATAATCAGATCCCCCAAATAAATTCAGATCGGTAATAAATTTTAATAAGTCAATCCATTCACATTTTTAGGGAGGCACTGATACAGCATTAAAGAAAGTCAACTCTGATAAGCAAGCCAAAATAAGCAATGGGAGACATGGACAAAAAAAGCACCAGCTGCATAAATAGAAGCTCCAGTTGAAAGTCCTTAGCTCAGAGGGGACATGTGGCTATTTAACAGTCTGGAAGTGGCTTGAGAAGCAGCAAACCGTATGTCAGGGGACACGAGTCAGTAGAAGAGTAATTGTCTGTTAAGAGCAATAATGATTGAGACGTTATAACCATGACTTCTCTGATACAGATTAAATGGGATAGATACGATGAACAAGAAATCGTACTTTCTTTAGTTTAAAATTCACTTACATACTTGGCTGTTATACTAACCAAGACAATATTGCCATGGTTTAATCTAACCTTGATCATAAATCTTCATCTCCAGCAGAGCTTAAAACTGCAGATTAGACTTAATATGCATGTCCTCAGCTAGGACACAAGGAGATTTTTTTCAAGGACATTTCCCAAAGTGAATCATCTGCAGAGATGAGAAGTTCTTTTCACTTATTGCACTATTAAAGATATTTGGAATTTGAACATACTGCCTTTTAGAAGATTATTAGATAAAGCATCGAGATAGTACTTATCATAAATATAAGTAACACGGGTTGAGCTAATGAAGTCTATTTATGTACATTTTAAGCCTTGTTGAATCAAATTTTAATAAATTTCATATCACAGTGAGTGGATCTACCTTCATATTTGCTGAGATGTTCCACATACAGTTCAAGAACATGTTTTGGTTTATAGATTTCAAAGGAATGGTAGTAATGAAAATTGCAAGTTTGATTCCTTGGGAAACAGCATTTGTTTCATTAGGTCTATCTCACTGATTCCATTCAATTCTGAAACTGTATGTCTGTACATAACTCCTATATGATGTTCTCAGAAACAGAAAAACTGCTCAGAACTCTTTTGCATCTCCTAACCCAGTCCACACTTAAGTTTAAACAATTACACAAATATAATAAAGAGTGTACTTGAAAAAATCCAATTTTGAATACATGTTTTATGGCAACAGATTACTTTTATAGTCCGAAGTTGCTGTTGCTTTTGGTGATCTCAAAATACCACATGACAAGCTCCTCTGGGCTACTGGTCTCGTTAATATTACTGTTTCTAGGGTAACCCACATTCTGCCTGAGACCATATATTGCAGCTACTGTCTTTAGAGACTCAGGCCTGTACCTCAAACAGATGTATATTTAATGTGCTGTTAGACTAGCTCAAACTCCCACAGTAGTGTTAAAAAAAAAAAAAAAAAAAAGAAAAATCAAAAAAACCACAACCTCTACAAAATTACTCTAATCTCACAACCTGTAGGATTCATGTCAGAGATTCACAAGAAAGTCAAGAACAATCTTGGCAGTTGACTTTTTTCTTTTCTCCCTCCCCTGAAATGAAAAAGAAAAAAAAAACCACCAAGGTGAACGTTTGCCTTGGACAGATATCTGGATGCTATTCCTCACGAGAGAAAGAGGTGAGTTTCTATGCAAATAATTGAAGGTGAAGAATCAATTTACAAACTTGGATTTATCTGGGCCTCAACTCAATTAGCTGTTGTGAACACAGGTACACCTATCAACTAATTTACTGGTTTCGGAAGTCTGGTCCTAGATGGTTCATGGCCCGTTTAACAACTCTCAGAGAGAAAAAAAAATAAAAGAGAACTTAAAAGTCAGAGATCATTTTGTTGTCAGAAATCTGAAGCACCAAGCTGCATTAGCTGCTAAAGTAAACAAACCCACTTGATCTCCCAACCAGATGCAATGGAGTTCAGCACAAAGACTTCACATGTCATCATTCAGCCAAAATGCAATGCTTTGCGAGACCTTGTTCAGGGCGCAGCTACTTCACTAAATCTCTTCAGACTATTCAAGCTGAGCATATTCTAAGAACTGAGTTTATCTCACTGCCAAGAGTAGCATGGAAGGCTAGCAGATTCCTCCCAAAAGAACAGGGTTACAAACAGAATATGCCCATGAAACAGTGATTCTGGTGAATAAATAAAGGAGAAGCAGGCCACTTCCCCCATAAGCAGCCACAGATTTTGTAAAATACTTCAGTATTCTCCAAAATGGCCCTGAAGCAAACATGTGGTGACTCTGCATGAGGAGAAGAATTCAGAGAAAGGATCATCAGCAACTCAAAGGGAATAAAGATGCTGAAAACCACTCCTGTGCCACTGGCTTCTCTGCTCGCTGTTCACACAGGTTACACAGCCTGCAGGACAGCAAGTCCTCCAAACCAAATCAGTACATTTGCTTTGTGCAATACAGTGAACAACAAAAAACAGGCAGGTGAAACGCAACACCACTGATCTGCTGCTGAATAAGGCACTGCCCAAGTGCTGCTGATGAAGTAGGAAGAAGAGCTAAGTCTTGGAACTTTGCTCTATTTGAAGAGCTACTTATTAACTACAAATCTAATGTCTCTCAAGAAATTCCTTTGGTTTTGTGGAAAATGCTTTCTTTCCTGCTGTTTGACTTTTTAAATGGCCTTCATTAAAAACTGTACTCCACTGTTCTTTCATTTGTGAGAAATTTCACCTAGAAATCAGAAATCACTTCTGCAAGTATCAGGATCCTATGTGTGAGTTCTTTGGCTTTTCCTCCAAATGCAGTGTGCAAACATGTACATATACAAAATTCTTATATTTAAAACTGTTGTCAAGGCTAGACACATTATACAAGTTAGAAGACAAAAAAGAACAAATCTGTTGGTAATTATTTGGCAGAGGCTTAGTTACTATGGTGATGGGTTTCCTATAAGTACCATAGTCAGAGACACAGCAACGCACATTTTTGACAATGTACTTTTTTTCTTCAATTATGTTCAGAACTGTCCTCTTTTAATGAACTACAGAACTATCTCTGTCCTCTGGCAAAGCTTTTAAAACCAACCAAAGTGTAAAAAGCATTCAAATAGACAGATTTGACAATTGGGAAGTGCTGAGTAGAAAGAGGTTGCAAAGAAAAAGATTTCCCAGGTTTTTTCTAATCTTTTGATAAGTGAATATTAAGAAAATACATTACTGAATTAAACATAAACAGCGATGCATCTATTAGAAGTTATTGTCAACTGAAGTAAAACATAGGCGAGACAGTAAGTTCTAAAATTGACTAAAATGAGCGCTCACATTCTTTACAATTGCATGCTCTACATCGTATTACAAATACTTATTATGACATAGGAGCAATTTTGTTTCTAAGTTCAAGTTCAAAACATGGGCCTGCAATGAATGAGAGTTTTGGACAATGCTCAAAATCTCTAGAGGCTAGGGGAATTGAGAACTTTATTTGAAGCTGGGTGTTTGGAAGACACACGTTGACACGATGGGGAGATGATTTCCCACTGGCCTAGAGGTGGCAGCAATCAGCTCTGAACAGTTCACCTCCTGTCTGTCTTACCCAGTTTGCCATCTCAAATCCAAGACAGGGCTGCGGGGCTGGGTTTTCCTGAGGCATTTGGGTGAGACAGAGATATCTGACTGCCAGTTATGCAGGCAAAATCCCTTCCTGTGACAAAGCAAGCTAGAGCCTGAAAAGTAACACTTACTGCCAACCCATCTACCCACCTATCCCCAAACTCTTCAACACTGCTGCTTCCTCATACATCACCACTTTCAAAAGCCCTGGACCTTGACATTGGAATTCAGACGTGGCCAGATAACCTAAAACTGGGAGCTTGGAGTTTGGTTTTGTTTGTTTAATGGTATTGCTTTCATCACTTGCAGACTGGCTTTCTAGACAGGATGACTGTGGATAGTGTTGTCTGTCAAGCTGGAAGTGCATTAATTGAGATAAACAAAAACAATGCTTGTTCACAAGACCATATTTTACACTGCATTTTGTGAAGGGATTAGTTGTGCTTTGCTCATACTTCTATGGAAAAAAATAAAATAATTAGAAGCAGCAAAATGCTGTTTGCAGAGGGCACGGAGGTCCTGAGCACCCCAAGCTGCAGCTGCCCTGGCTGGGCTGTCAGGACAGGCCGGCTCGCAGGATCCGGCCCCACAGTCTAATATTAGAATGGATTACACTCGCTGCACTGACACTCTGCTCTACTCATCTCACTGAGACAGACATTTGGCATCAAAAGCAACATACTAGCTCAAGCATGTGCACATCACCATAACAAACTGGCATATGGCTATTTTCAGAAAAATCTGCATTTGGCATAGGAGGTGAATAATGTTTCCAGATTCCAGCATCTGACCTTTCTGACACCGGAATGACGGAACTTTGTCCTAATCCTCTAGTTGAGGACTGATTGTAACCACCTGGGAACAGCTCAAGGTTTCAAATACTGTAGCAAATGAGGCTGATTCCCTCCCACTCTCTCTCACTATTTTGCTAAATTCAAAAGCAATGTATAAAAATACACGGTCCTGTTCACACCGCTTGCAATGAGCTGTTCTATACATCCTCCTCAGAAAGGTAAGAGATCTTTGCGTATGTATTTTTCTAAACAAAGATGAATAGTTATCTACTGCTACTAATTGTTCCTGTGTATTTATGTTGATATCCTTTTAGTGTGAGATTATTCTGCTATAACGTAAAAGGCAAAAATGCACATAGATAAACAGCGGCCACAGTAAATGTTTTGCCTTCTCTTCCCATCTCCCAGCTGTGTGGGGTGGAAGGCACTAAATGCAGCTGACCTATTTAATACCAGCTACTTACAACCTCTGTTATTTGAACCTGACTCACCTTAATCCTCAGTGACAAGATGGGTGTTACAGTTACTAATGAATGTCATCACTAGAGTTTTGCTGAAGGTTCTCAAATGTCGGCCTGCTGAGATGCTACTAATTAGTACTCTTTGCACATCATTTTAGAGAAGCCAAGAACTCAGCTGATCCAGATTAGCTCCTATTAGAGCTGGCTTTTCCAGGCAAGCCTGCCATCGCCCAGTATTGGAACATTTAAACCATTTCTGGCTGCTTGGTACGTAGAGAACTGTATTTGCCAGGAATCATTTCGCCATTAATTAGAGAACATGATATCTTTTTCTGCACATTGATCTAACTCAAAGCAGGAAAGGAAGATTTTAAATCAAAGCTATGAAAACACCCAACATGAAAAGCCATTGGGGGAGGTTTCCACTTTCTGTTTCCCCAAACCACAGTCATACGAGGTTTGATATTAACACAGGGGCAATTTTAGTTTGAATTTACTCTCTTCTCAAGCTGAGAAGGCAAAGCAGATCCTCTCACTGAAGGTGGACTCTCAGGTTAGTAACCAGCTCAGTGAGCTGTGCTACTGAGCGCTGAAACTAGGACCATCCAGACATGAACCTGAAGGGAGAGAGAGGGGAACAGCTCATCCCTTTTCTCATCTAATTAAGTGCAGGAAGCACAGTGCCCAGGAGAAGGGCCAGCAATAACAGGGAGCACAGCTTGGTGGAAGCATTATTGAGCAGCCAAGTCAGGAAATGGCTATGATTTGGAAGCCAGTTTTACTCAGCTGGACCAAACTGCCTCCACAACACAGCCCAACAAGCATTCCAATCACAGAAATTCATGAGCTAGTTTGATATCAAGATATAACTTTTCTTTTATCCTTTTACATTTTGTCATAAGCCACGCAGTTTTCCAGGCCAGGTTATTTGACTTGTCCTAGGCTTAGGATTTCAAATTAAATTTTCAACACCAGACAGGTTATTGGTCACAGAAAAAGCTATCATCCCCTCTAAAACTATGTCCTCAGTGTACACTGGCATTTTTTAAACCACTTTTCTTACTTGTTAAATGCCTCTTGAACAACTCTACAAAAGTATTTCCTAATCACTGGTTGTCATTTGTCATTCCTACAACACAAAAATAAAACACTTGTATAAAACAGTCTTTTGTCTGTCTCAGAAATCTGAAAGAACTTTGTCATGATGTGCTTGCCCAGGATTCATCCTGTTATTTGATAGAGTGAAACAGCATTATTTCAAGGGTTGTTCATCAGTTGAAAGGTTATTTTCCAGCAGTTACACCAGAACATGTAATTGCAATTAAATCATATTTTTCTGATAAGTCTTTAAAAATTTCTACTGATTCAACTTTATCAATAAACACAACTGAAAGAGAAAAAAAATAAATCAGACTTTTTCAGGTTGCATAGAAATATTTTTCAGTTCTAAAAAACTGAAAAGCAAAACATTCCACTGTAAATTGGCCAGTTCTTGGCTGCTACAACATTGCCAGGCAATGCTGACACCAGCGCTTGGGACCAGCCCTGGCTCTGCCATTGTTTGTTGGCTGCACAATCAACACAGATCAGATTTAGGGATCTCTAACACTATAACTTCCAGAAGAGTCCTAATTAGTGGCAGTAAGTGGGGGACAGAAAGGCAGAGATACAGAAAGAAATTAGGAAGATATAAGAGAGAAGTATGGAAAGCACACAGTGGGCAGGAAACGCAAGGCTGGCAGCAAAGTTAAACCATAGTAGGTACAAAAATTAACAAGTGTGTCTGGCCCAAATTTTTTGAAACAGAATTCAAATTGTAAAAGGTGATCATCCCTGAAAGACAACATTCTCTGCTTTCCTATTGCTAATAAAACCTCCACTACTTTTAATTAACCTGATTACAACATCCATGTAATGCAAAATTATACGAGCACGATATCGTCTCCCACCGAACCAAGACAAGAGAAAAGAAAAAAAAAAAAAAAACAGAGTTTCCGTACAATTGTCATTTTGTCTTTCACCTTTATATTCTTCTTTAGTAGTGTTGCCAAGGAGTAATGAGAACTGAGAACAAGATAACTGAAAGAACGAACTTGATTCATTTTGAAATCACTGAAGAAGCTGTCATGAAATACCGTGATACCTTTCTTTGCTTTCACTCAGCCTACAGTTCACATAATATAACCGGCTGACTACATAAGACAACCATTTAAGTTTAAAAGAGAGGCACAGGTGACACCCAAAGATTTTACAATTTGTTATGTAAGTGGTGCTTGATGACATTAGACTTTATGCAGGCTTTAAAAAGACTTCTTTCATTTAGAACTCTCATATAGTCATAGAAGTGAGTACAGTATCTTAATATTGAAATGGAAAATTTGAACTGGGTGTTTGCTTTTGAAAAAACCAACACAAGCTAAGCAACCATAAGATTAACTGTGTGAATATAAGACAAATTCAGCTTCTCTCTTTTCATATGTTTCTTAAAAGAATTGTCATTAAAACAATGGCATAAAGCATACAGTTTACATATTCAATAAAACCTGAAGATATGACAGATCATCATGTGAGGTCAACATTGAGTGTCCTGATGAACTTAAGGAAATAACTACCTAAGCATGCAAGTAATATCCAAATATTTTTCTCTTCTGCACTTCTATGCTTTTTTCTTAACTATCTGCATTGCAACCAACAATAAAATCACAGCTAGTACAGCTGCTGGATCATGTGCAATATAAGTGCTGTGCATACACAAATCACTTTTGCTACCATGTAAAACAAATGCATAATACAGATGAGTAAGCCACAGTGAGACACCACTGCTCACTCCACTGTCTTCCTTTTTTACCTCCACTAGGCACTCAGTGCCCCAAACACCAAGTACCTACAGCAAGAATTTATAATTCTTGCCAACCCTGAAGAACAACTTCATCTTGGGTGCCCTCTCCCAGCCACCACGTCGGTCACATCCACCTCCCTGCTCAACCCAGCCAACAGCAGCTGGCAGGGAGGGAGCCACACACTGGGGCACTGCTGGAGAAAGGCTGAGTTGGGGCACAACGTGGGGACGTTTCCACCATCCCCAACTGCGGCGCTGTTAAAAGGAACGTGAATTTCCTTGTCCGCGCCACACGTTCCTACAGAACGTATCAATTTCCAGGGGAATGCAAGCAAGGCAAGTCTGCTTTCCTGTCAAATCCTTTTTAAATTGCGCACTCGCTAAGCAAACCTGTGTAAACAATCAAATCCCTAAGTGCCAGAAGAGGAAACACCACCCATGTACCAAATGGAGGCAACTGGGATCCTTCCTGGAATAAGCCCAAACCTCCTCCTTCCTTTTCTATTTTTATAACGGGTGCTATGTGTAAGAAAAGGAATTAACAATCTTGTCAACTCGCTTCTACGCCTTTTGATGCCCAAAGAACTGCAGACAAAATGCAAGCAACCCCTGCCTGTTGATTGCTTCAGCCCTGCAATTTTCTTGCTTTTCTTACCATGCAATGGTAGAGATGGTCGTGCCCTAGCTCTTTTTTAGGCAAGACCAAATCTGAAAGTCAGCATTAGGACTTTCCTGGCATAGCTGCTTTCGTGTTAGCCAGCTGTCAGCTACAGAAAAAAAGTTAATTGACAGGGAACTGCTAAGTCACATCCACTACCAGCTCCATCCTAAAAGTCTGGAGCAACCACTGCCAGGTTCTGCCTGTGAAACACTGTCCTGAAATGCTCCTGTCATCCAGCCTTACAATGTGTAGGATACAGGTCCTGTGACTTTTGGTCACAATACAATTTAGCACATGGTGAAGAAAGCTGACCGTGGTCAGGCCATGCAATTCATTGCCATTGTCACTCTGCTCATTTGAAACAGTTTAGACCGTGCTCCACATTGGCCCAGCTAGGGCTCAATAATTTCACACGTGTTTCCAAATCTGTCAAACGACAAACACAACAAAAACGGCAAATATCTGACAAGTATAAATACTGACATGGACAAAGATGGTAATGGACTAAAATTTCAACTGCCAAGACAATAAACTTTCATCTTGGTAAGCTATTTGATTTACAAGAGAAGGTCAGTTCTTAACCAACTCACTGAACATCAAACCAGAAAGTCCATTCAATACAGTTAACAACATCTGCACTAGAATAAAAAAGAATTTCTTCTGATTTACTGTATAAAACACTAAATAGATACACACATCCAAATGCATAAACACATATAGCCACATACAAAGGGGGGGGGGGTGTAATATATGCATGTACATATATGCAAAGCAAGCATTTGGAGATGGATTCCTCACATACAAGTTCACCAAAGTCAGCTGGTTCTCCTACAGGAACAAAGTGGCAGCCTGGGTAGAATTTTTACTCTCTCTCTCTTCCTCTCTGAGCTTTTGTTATCCCAGAAAACTTTCTGTGATCTAACAATGGGGTGGTTTTTTTTACTTTTTGAATATATTATTTTCAAATTCTATTTTGCACAGTATAAGATATAATCAAAGCCAAGAAGTTCAGGACAAGTAAAAAAAAAAAAAACATCTTTACACAGGTTAGTTTGTCTTCTAGTACTTGTTTCAGTTCAGGAAATGGAATCTTATTTTACCTTGAAAAATGTCTGATGATAATTTGAGCCTGTGTCTTATCACAAAGTAAGGGTAAAAGTTAGTTTCTTGATTTTAGTGCAGCCAAAATAAACTAGAACTCTTATGAGCCAACCGAGGCTGTGCATTTTTCTAGGCTAATTTTCACATCTCTAAGATAAACCCAGATACACTGTGTCCTTCATGGGTTCAGAAAAAAACCCTCCTCTCATATGCATATCCCTTAAATGCTTCAGATTCCGCAACTAAAAGACTTGCTCAGCCTGAATTGAGCTTTACATTTTATCATTTTTCATCAAGAACTTCTCCTAAAAAAAAAAAAGTCACCTTCCTTCCACAGAATAATTATGAGGCAGTTCGCTGAAAAACTAGTCCTAGCAGACAAAAGAAAAATAAACACTCTTTACTTGGTTTCTTTTTTGTTGTTCAGAAAATTACACAGTCTAGCATAACCCTTCGTGGCAAGTCTATATTTGCACAGTTTGTAATCCCAGAGATAATGTTATGGTCTCTGAGGTGTCTCTGGTTTAATGCAAGAATTGGAGAATAGTATGAATTATCTCTGCAGTGATTTCACGCTGAATTTGCAGTGGTATGTAGCAAACAGAAATAAATGGACGCACACACACAATATTTTATCTTCCTTCCAGAACATAAGTAGCAACAACTTTTGTAATATGCTTGCAGACAGAACCCCAAGCTCTGCAGAGATAAGTCTTATGACAAAGTACTTAAATGGGATGGAAAATGGCATAACTTGTGTTGAAATCAAAATGAGCATTTTGCCCTAGACAGTTTAAAAAAAAAAAAAAAAAGTCATTAGTTACCTGAAGTTGCAATGAAATATGCAAAAGATACTCTTTAGTAATTATACTTACTCCAAAACCAAGCAACACCGGATTCTTTGTATGTAATGCTGGGCAGATACAAAATAGTATTGCGCTTGGCCAATATAGGAAAGAAAGTGATATTCAGTGTTTTAAAAACCTGTTTGTGTCTCATTAACAATAAATATTTTTCTGGAATAAAAGAAAATTATGAATCTGCTTTCTCCTTCCTCTCCTTGTCTCACTCTCTTTTTATGCCTTTTTTTTTTTTTTCCTTTGTTTGGGATGTTTGATTTATGAAGCAGAATAGATGACAAGGGAGAAATACACATACAATGCAATGAGCTGTTGCATTGTTTCCAGTATTTCATATATAATAGAGTCACTGCTCTCAAGCTCAAAAATTGTTTGCAAAATAACTCCAACTTGTTTTGGCAACTCTCTAAGCTGAGGGAGGAGAAAACCAAGAACATTATCTAATTTATTTTGAAAAATTAATTAAAGCGAGCCTGGGATCATAAACACAGTAGTACCATTAGAAAAAACGTACCACAGAATTTCAAGAATTCCGGCTGAGAATTAACAGAGTACAATTTTACTTTTACAAGCCTGGACTTCTTTGAAGCACAGCCTTATCCATCAGTTTTCTGCTTCTTAGTATTTCCACTTACACTGCTCCACTTAAACACTGGTAATCCTAAACCAGGCTTTGACTCCATCTCAATACATTAACCTCGGGATGACAGAAATGCTCATTGACTGGCGTACCTTGCTACCATGTGCGTAAGTCAGAGGGGAGAACTTTTAAGCACTTGGTAAGAGTTTCTCTTTATTGCACCCTATGAACACAAATTTAGGTTATGGCCTGTTTAACCATGCAAAACTCTTAACAATCCTCTTGAGACATTCTTCTCTACAACCTGAAGTAACACATGCACAGACCAAGTGCAGATGTTCAGGAGAACAGATATCAAGACAACCAACTCTAAGGACCATGTTCTGCCTCTGTTAGTTTTTCAACATTTTAGGTTACTTTCCAACTAAGAAATCATATTTTTCAAACGAACAAGAGGAGTTAAGACAGCAATTTTTACTTAATTCACCAGGTACTTCCCAGAAATTCACTGAAAAAACACAGATAGGAGCTTTGAATCAAACTTCTCAGGTTAAAGCTACCACATCTGGTTTCTTTAATTCACAGAGGAGACAGAGATTCTCTCATGGGACAAACATACCACTGAGTACATTGCACCTGTTAAGGCAAACAAGAATTACAGGTGAATACACTGTTTATTACACACTCTCTCCTAGCTGGAAAGTCCCTTGCTCCACACAGTAATTGATGATGATCTGCTTTCCAGCCAGTAACACCCATCAAAATTGGGCAAGTTCAGGAAGATACATGATGAACAAGAAAGTTGGTTGTGGGAGGAAAATACAGGTGATGACATGAGGCAAGAATGATGTCCTCTTAGGCTTCCCAAATCAGGGAAGTGGAAGAAGTACCTACAGTAACAATCTCCAGATACTGATTATTGAAAAAACCCAAAGGGTACTTGTTGCAAGTATAAAAAAAAAAAAAAAAAAAAAAAAGATGAACATGAACTCTTAGGATATTCTGAAAATAAGCACTATATCTATATGGTATTACCAAATCACGATTCAAAATGACACTCAAGCCCCCTTTCGATGTCAGCAATAAACTTTAAGGAGAGCTGAGCCCAGCACTCCAACTCTCCTATCCTGAGTATGTCCTACTCTACCATTGCTCTTCTCAGGCAAAATTTTGTCAAATGCTGGTATTTCTACAAGGAGCTGGCCTTGATATGCTTAAACCTTCTGACTTCTCTGGTTTTAGTGTTTATCTGGTACAACGTAAAGCGAGGTACATGGAACCTAAATTACCCAAGATCTTCTAAGCAGCTTATGAGAAAATAATCTCTCAACTTTCAGTCCAGCAAGTTAGTCATATGTTTAGCTTCTCCCATGTATCTGTAAAGCACAGAATAAATTTAAAAACTGAAGAAAAGGTCATCTGTTGCCGGTAAGTTTCTATTATCAGCCTATACTAGAAGAAAGCTCTATTTTAAAATGAATTTTCCTATCCATTAGACTTACTTGATTATTACTTTAGTCAGACAAGGATTTGTGAAGTGAAATCTAGGTTTTTTTACTGAGGGAACAAGCCTGAGATGTTCTGAGAAGTGACAAATCAAGTTCTGTAGAGCTCAAATCCACATTATGCCATTTTTTTAAAGAGCACAAAAGTTTGAAAAACAGCTGCTGTCACAGAATCAACACAACATGGCAAGACTTTGTGTTTTCCTCTAATGAAATTAAATTTGGACTGCTGAATACAGAAGCAAATCAAGATAACCAACCACACAAATCTTCCATTCAGGTAGTAAGGGCAAAGAAAAAAAATCCTCCAGAGACAGAATTTTCCTTGTTAATGAAGTACACACATGCAATTCACAGAAGCTCACAAGGACAATAAAAATACATGTATAACTTGCAATACTGCTTGGGAAAATGACACATTTTTGTAATTTTTTTTTTTTCAAATGTACACAGACTCCCACCTTTCCTTCACAGGAAAAGAAAAAAAAGCCCAAAAAATGTTATTAAAAGGCTTATTGTTATAAAAAACACTCTAAGGCCTTTCCTGACAGTTACATAAGTACTGTAAAAGCAAGATGTTCTTGGCAATCAGCAAAGCTTCACTGTGCTTGCTACACTGGTTTCATTAACTATTACATCATGCTTAATTTCCATAATTGGCTTCAACTTCATTTTATAAGCTAGTCTAATTTAGTTTTTATGCATATTTCAATTTAATACAGTTTGTTCTCCACTGTAAACCCTTCATAGGCCACATATTCATCCTGCACTACCTCATTTAGAGCTTTCCCTAAGAGAAAAACTAAAAGGACAAAGACCACAGTGTCTAGGAAGTGACCTTTTCTTTCAGCTCTGACAGTTAAAACTCTCATCCAGGCCCCCATCACACAGACTGGACCAGCAAAACCCTCTCATTTTGTGCACCCAAGACACAAGGGTGTGTCTT